>NW_026652284.1:65157664-65294816 GCF_009828535.3 Hylobates moloch
TCATCAAAGTCATCCTCCATCCAGCTTTGTTCCGTTGCTGGTGAGGAACTGCGTTCCTTTGGAGGAGGAGAGGTGCTCTGTTTTTTAGGGTTTCCAGTTTTTTTGCTCTGTTTTTTCCCCATCTTTGTGGTTTTATCTACTTTTTGTCTTTGATGATGGTGAGGTACAGATGGGTTTTTGGTGTGGATGTCCTTTCTGTTTGTTAGTTTTCCTTCTACCAGACAGGACCCTCAGCTGCAGGTCTGTTGGAGTTTACTAGAGGTGCACTCCAGACCCTGTTTGGCTGGGTGTCAGCAGCAGTGGCTGCAGAACAGCAGATTTTCGTGAGACCACAAATTCAGCTGTCTGATAGTTCCTCTGAAAGTTTTGTCTCAGAGGAGTACCTGGTTGAATGAGGTGTCAGTCTGTCCCTACTGGGGGGGTGCCTCCCAGTTAGGCTGCTCAGGGGTGAGGGACCCACTTTAGGAGGCAGTCTGTCCGTTCTCAGATCTCCAGCTGCGTGCTGGGAGAACCACTACTCTCTTCAAAGCTGTCAGTCAGACAGGGACATTTAAGTCTGTGGAGGTTCTTGCTGAGTTTTTGTTTGTCTGTGCCCTGCCCCCAGAGGTGGAGCCTACAGAGGCAGGCAGGTCTCCTTGAGCTGTGGTGGGCTCCACCCAGTTCGAGCTTCCTGGCTGCTTTGTTTACCTAAGCAAGCCTGGGCAATGGCGGGCGCCCCTCCCCCAGCCTGGCTGCCGCCTTGCAGCTTGATCTCAGACTGCTGTGCTAGCAATCAGCAAGACTCCGTGGGCATAGGACCCTCCGAGCCAGGTGCGGGACACAATCTCCTAGTGTGCCGTTTTCCAGGCCCGTTGGAAAAGCGCAGTATTAGGATGGGACTGACCCGATATTCCAGGTGCCGTCTGTTTCCCCTTTCTTTGACTAGGAAAGGGAACTCCCTGACCCCTTGCGCTTCCCGAGTGAGGCAATGCCTCGCCCTGCTTTGGCTCGTGCACAGTGCGCTTCACCGACTGTCCTGCACCCACTGTTAGGCACTCCCTAGTGAGATGAAACCAGTACCTCAAGCAGAAATGCAGAAATCACCCGTCTTCTGTGTCGCTGGGGCTGGGAGCTGGAGACCAGAGCTGTTCCTGTTCGGCCATCTTGGCTCCACCCAACAGTAACTTTTATAATATTGGGATGGACTACTGAAACAGAGTAAGTAGACTGATTCATGCTTTAATCAAAGCAATGTTGTGTCCTTTAGTAGCTGATACATCTGTTCACACATAGAAGAATGATGTTTTGTGAGCAAACTTAATTTTCAGTTTCTTTAATAACGATAATTTTTATATTCAGCATGTTCTAGTTGAGTTCTCACATTAGGTAATATACGTCTGTGAGCCCTTCAATTTAGAAATATGAGTTACTGTAAGAGATTATTAAACTATCAGAATGCAGATAAATGAAACCTATAATGAATAATACAGATTCCTATATACTCTTTTCATAAACATTAGAAAAGATGAAAGGCTTAATTTAGTTGACCAATGACCCACATAAGTATATTTTATGGATATTTTTCTGGATGCATATAGGAGTCACAAACACATTGAATAGTATTAGGCAATCTTAGTTTGAAATCATCAGTTTCCTTTGAATTTAAAATGAAGACTATGAAAACAATTATGCTTTAGAAGCAACTATGTCAATGTTTTCATGGGATTTAAACAAAACAATTTAAATTTACAAAAATTTAAGGCAACTAAGTATTTATTTGTTATAAAAGTAAATCCAGATGTATAAAATAGCCTTAAAGCAACTTGAATATATAAAATCAAGAAATCCATAAACAATCATCATTTTGAATAATTGCCTATATAGCCAAACCTGTCAGTGGTAATGTAACTAATCTAGATCACACTTATATAAAAATAAAATTGCATATAATTTTATTTATATATAAATATATAATTATATATAATTTTATTTTTATATACGCCTACAAAAATAAAATTATATATATTTTATTTTTTTATTATATATAATTTATATATAAATAATATATATAATATAAATATATATAATATATAATTATTTATTATATATAATTTTATTTTTATAGGTATAGTCCTGTGCAATGTCTTCCTTACAGATAATGGTTGAAAACTAGAGTATAAAAGAGGTATTTTTGTTACTACCTAGCAGTTCACTTGATGTTGGTAGACTATAACTAAAGGATAATCTGTAACCTAATATGATTTCAACTCTATTTTGACTTTCAAAAGAGAGAAATAAAATAGCACTATATCATTTCTAACAAGTGTTTATAAGGCAGAAATTGCCTTAAATTCACATTTAAAAGAAACCATGCAAAACCTTATAAAATATATATATATATATATATATATATATATGTACATATATATGATGTAGAGAGAATCCATTACTCTTATATGGAGGCAATTTCCAATAATTTGCTATATTTGTCCTGCTCTTCTCAGTTTTATCAAAATTTTTTATGGTTCCAGCCCAAGTTATTCTCAGATTTTAAATGAAAAGAGCATTAAATTCACCAATTTACTTTGCAAACATTTATTCAACGGGAAACGTACTGTGCTAGGCCTTGTGAGGGTGGTAAATATAAATAAGGGCAATCCCCATCCTCAGGAAGTTTACACAAATACAACACAAGGTAGTTAAAAAAATGCCTTTGCAGCCCTCAGGAAAATAAGATTATTTCTGCTACAGTGTTTAAAACTTGAAGGATGGGTAGACTATCAATAAATGGAAGTGGAGAATAAAGTATAGAATGAAACAGCAGATGAAGCCTGGAAGACACTAGGTGTGTTTAGAGAATGAAGAGGGGTTAAGTTAAGCACCAAATTCCCCTTGGAAGTCTCTACTGAAAAGCGGGTTATGAGACATTATAATAAAAATACACATTGTATTTGGAAGATATTCAACAGTATACTTAGAAGTGTGACATTCATGCCAAGATAATGTTATCAAATGTTGGGCATCTCTTAAGATGTATGAGACATGATTCTGGGTATCTGAATTCGTCATCTTAGCTGATCTTCACAACAAGCCTGTAAGGAGTTATTACCTTCATTTTATAAAAGGGAACATTAAGCCCGGAAGGCATGCAACAATTTCCCCCAAAACTGATGAGTGTCTGAATCAAAAAACAAAACAACAAAAATCTTTCTTATTCCAGAGGCCTAACTCTTCACTATATTTTCATTCCACTTACCATGAATGAGGATCTGTACAACATTCTGAGCAGCACCGTGGAACATAACAAAACTAGTAATTTGGGGACATTAATCTAACAGCAGGATGTCACATGATTTGAAAGCCACAAGACTAGAAGGAATGACACAGTTCATCATGGTAGAGGAATTAAAAAACAAAGGCTGATACTCGATGATGGGAATGAGAATGGAAAGAAAACTAAAATAAAAGAGATAATGAAAAAAATATGCTGTGATGGAATTTAGGTTAGTAATTAAGAAGAAAGAGGAGGAGGAGAAAGAAGGAAAAGGTGGTGCAGGAGGAAGAAAAGGTGCAGAAGAAATAGGGGATAGAGGAGAAGAGAATGTGAGAAAGAGGGGCAGAAACCTTTTTTGGTGAAAATCCCATTTGGCAAAAAGTAAACTAAACAACTAAGCCACTTGGATTATTTTATTTACTTTTTATGATAACGCTATGCATTAGATACTATTACTATCTCTAATCTATCGAATGGGAAATGAAGACTTGGAAAGCCTCCCTTGCCCGTGGCCACAGAGTCTGTAGAATAGGAGGCTGAGATCTGTACCCACAGAATTGAATTCAGCAAAACTCATGTTCATTTGGCCCTGCCTGTCTGTAACTGTGAGATCAGCAGGGATGGTTAACACTCTTTTGAGGATAAGCATCAGAGAATTATTTTATTTAAGGGTATAGAGTAAAGTTTTCTGCTGTAAAAATCTTCCTCTATTTTGGGGTACAGAGAGGCAGCATACATATTGATTATGCAAGCAGTAAATCTGGTAATTAGCTTTGAAACCTCTTTCTCTTTACCCTCCATTTTTAATTGATCACCAAACATCAGTGATTTTATCTCTTAAATTGTTCTATAATCCACCCAATTCTCTCCACTTTCACTGCTACCTTGCTATTGCAAACATTAACGTCTTGTATCTGGGCTACTGCAGTTGCCTTCTAAATGGTGCCTCCTATATCTGTTATTTTCCTGCTACAGTTTGTTTTGTATACTATAGCCAGGATGATGTTTTTAAAATCCAAATCTAGTCTTCACATTCTGCCCCCTAAAATAAAAGTAAAATAGTAATGTAAAAAATCTATAGCTTTCTATTGCCTTTTAAAAAAACCAAAGTCCTTCAGTGACCAAAAGATATTCCATAGGCAGCAGTGCCAACCTCTGTATCTTCCCTCATTTTTCCATGTAGCGCTCACACTGGTGTTGTTTCATGTGCTTGGATAAGCTGGGACTTTGTTCATGCTGTTCCCTTTCCTAAAACATTCTCTAGTCCTCATCCCTACCCTTCCCCCTGTATTTGTTTAATAAACATTTGTCCTTCAGACCTCAGGTGAAATGTGACTTCCTCGGGAGTCTTCCTTGATCCTACAAACAGAGAAAATTCCCCTTCTATAGGTTCTTCTGGCTCTGTGCTTTTCCTGTGGAATCCTTATCCCTTTCATACATATATATTAACAAGTGTGCTTTTTGTTCAGTATCTATCCCTCTTGTTAGTCTAAAAGCACTATGAGGAAGATATCACGATTTTTTTTGCTCTTTTATGCTGAGAATTTACATCCAACATAGAATAGGTATTCAGTAAATATTTGTTGAATGAACCATGAATGATTAATAGCCTCATCTGTGCTTAAATTCTAGCTTCTCCATTTACTAAATGCACAGCCTTGGGTAATTTTCGTAAGCTCCACAAGCTTCTCTTTTTCCATTGGATGAAGAAGGATAGTCACAATCTAATGAGTAAGATTATTCATCTAAAGTTTTTGACTTATAGAAAGTACAGAAATAATTAGCTATTATTCAAGTACAAAAACTTCAGGGTCACAAGCAACACAACTAATGTTTTCTGAGGGAGAAATGTCATTTCAGTACAAATTTAATAAATATAAAATACATTTTAATGTTCAAATAGTACCTGAAAAGGATAAAACATGTAATTTAACTGACAAGTCTAATTTTATTATCATAATTATTAAATAATTATATATATACACACACATATATAATTTTTTTTTAGATGGAGTCTCACTCTGTCACCCAGGCCGGAGTGCAGTAGCGCTATCTTGGCTCACTGAAGCCTCTGCCTCCCAGATTCAAGCGATTCTCCTGTCTCAGCCTCCCGAGTAGCTGGGATTACAGGGCTCACCACCACGCCCAGCTAAGTTTTTGTGTTTTTAGTAGAGATGGGGTTTCACCATGTTGGTCATGCTGGTCTCGAACTCCTGACCTCCAGTGATCCACCCACCTCAGCCTCCCAAAGTGCTTGGATTACAGGCATGAGCCACCATGCCTGGCCTAAATAATTATTTTTGAAAATTAGTATGCATTTTACCTTGGTCCTCTTGTGGCCCAGAGTCAGATATTAGTTTTTTGGGAAAGTCATAGTGACCGATAAAAATGGAAATTGTGGCCCAGCATACTATCAAATTCCTTTTTTCCTGTGCTGATGCTTACTGCTGTCAGGTAAATGGAGATTATGAAGAGGGCACAAATGAATCAGGAAGCAGATATAGAGCAATAGGCTCAGGAAGCAGATATAGAGCAATAGGCCCGGTGTTGTACTCAGCTTTAGTTCTGTCACCTGTCATCAGCATCTGTCATTTGTTTCAGACCACTAGGATATACTTTCTCGTCCACCTATACCATCTCCAAAATTTCCTTATGCTACCAAATTAAAAAATAAAACTAGATGAACTGTAAGGTTCCTTTCCATTCTGACAGTCTATTATTTTATCCCTCATGAATCTACCTCATCAAGGAGAGGTGGTCACCACAATGCTTTGAGGACATACAATGGAAAAGTAAATAATATTATTAATAGTATTGATACTAGAAGCACAAAGTTAAAGTCCTAAATATGGAGAATGAGGGAAAATAATAACATGTCATTTATAAGAAAAGAGTTAAAATTTAGCCTGAACTTTAAAGTGCTGGTCTTGAAATCAAGCGAACCAGAAAATTTGAATCCCTCCCTGTTCCTGCCAGTCTGTTTTTTCATCTGTATGTTAGTAACAATAACAGGATTTACATTATATGGTTGTTTTGGTAAATGGGAAAGTATCTGTAAAATCTTTTGCACTGTAACTGGGACACAGTGATCACCGGTGAATGGTGGTTAGCATTGCTACTGCATGAAATACCTGACCCATCACTATCAGCTGAGTCCAGAGATGCTACTGATTTGCATGTGCAGAAAATGCCACCAATTTCTGAATTGAATGTTCAAAGAAGACTAACAAGAAAATAGTAAAAAGGCAGAAAGAATACTTCCTATTGCTACAAAAGGAATGTTAGTTCTGTATACAAAGTATTATTTTGTTGCAAATATACACAACCTTTTCACGTGGGGCTATGGCTGCTAATAAGGCTTTTACTCTTTGTGTAAAAAATGCACGATTTATGCAGACAGACTGTAATATGAAAATCCTGCATAGTCTATTTGAATCAGCAAGTGGGCAGCCGCATTTATCTCTGTTTACTGCTGAATAGCTTTCATTGTTAATTCCATTTTCTATTCCTGTTGTGCATATCACCCCTTAATTTAAATCTTTGACAAGCTAATTTAATAAAGGGGATGGTTTTTAGAGTGGAAAAAATAAATATCTTTACTCATCTTTTTAAAAATTATAATTAGCTTAAACAAAGACCTTAGGTATAGTTTCTGTGTTTATTAGATTTACCATAAGAGAATATTTATGCTAAAAGATTATGTTTTCTTTAATTTTTAAGGTACAACTTTATAAAATAATTCCTTCACTACTTCTTCATTCTTAACATTTCATTCATATAAAGGAGTTGTATTTTGGGTCTTGGAATGAAAATATCCAGCTGCCAGAGCAAAAAATTTTCAGTCAATCCGTATAGAGAGAATTTTAGAAGCAATAAAGTCCTAGAATGCCAAAATACATTGTACTATCTGGTGATATTCTGTTCTTGACAGTCACTAAAGACATGTTGACTATTCTTATAAGATAGTTCTGTTCCGAGTCCCTGCATCTTGGTTGTTCTAACTGAAAATGGCATTATCTATGAAATAGGAAAAAAAATCTATGAAGTATACATTAGCATGAATTCTGAAGCTACAGATAAATGTAAAAAACATGGATAGTGTGGGAAAATATTACAGTAAAGGAGTTATGATAAGGTGCACCAAAGTACCTAGGAATAAAAGTGGAAAGAACCAACAATTAAGCAAATTAGTTTCAAATTTAAAACATGGATTTGGAGAAGACTAATATGAATAATACTGCTATAAATCATGATTTACAACATGAATATATATATATGTCACTGAATAAAATGAAATATATAGATATGTGTGTCTGTGTGTCTGTGTGTGTGTGTGTGTGTGTGTGTGTGTGTGTGTGTATTCCATTTACCTGAAAGTTCACTCACATTTTATTGGCCACAAATTGTCAGAAGCACAGTTTCATTTGTCATATTGATGGACTGTTCATTACCAACTTAGACACTTCTCAGTACCAAGTCGAATACCCCAAGGAGTAGCCTGGGTATCAGCAGACTAGATAATGAATTCTTGACACTTATTCCTGCAGTACTGTTCCAAGTTCTTCATGCTGTATCCACAGGACCTAGAACAGTGTCTGCCACACTGGGCTCATGAAATAAAAAATAATAAAGGATAAAAGGAAAAACTATCCAACTAACAATTTAGTATCTTAGGTTAAAAAACAAAGCAACTTAAAGGCAATTTTTAAATTTTTTTCTCATATTACATTCTACAAATTCTATTGTGCATGGCTTCAGAAACCACAGAGAGCCAAATGTAGCTGTGTCAGTCACCTCCACCTCAGCAGTAGAGTTTCCCATGTGCTAACTGCCAAGTGAGCTTCAACTAAAGTTCATGTATTGAGTCTCAATTACTGAGTCCTCACCTAGTTTTAGACAAATGTTCCATTTCCTTTCTTAGGCTGGTGTGCTAGCCTGAAACTCAGCCCACTTAACTGGAACACTGACAATCTATCTACCCTTTTTACTAGTACCCTTACACAATGAGGTTCTCTCCAGCCAATTATTGAGCGTGTGGTTGAACTTGAATCAACCTTCTTACAAGTACGATTTTACTATCAATTATGGGTAAAAAACATGCCCCATTCCTTAAGATCCAAACCGAGAGAGAGAGAGAGAGAGAGAGAACGAGAACACACAGGTCCAGAGATGTCATTCGGGATGTCATCTCAGACACAGAAATTTTTATTTCTGACCATGCTCCTTGCAGACCAGCCTCACAGTCATCTCAAAATACTGCAAAGTCAAACACATGTGATTATGACACATTAGGTTCTAAGATATTCTCCCAGAACTGCAACCCTCCAACACAGACTCTAGTCATACTTTTCCAGCAATGTGAGAAACACAGGAGGCAGATGTGAGACCGGTTAATTTTAAGTTCATAACGAACAAAGAATTAGAATAATAAGAGAAATATTATATCTAAGTTTCTTCCCAGTGCAGTAAATATATTCATATACTGAAAGAGTTAATGCTGTTTTCAAAGATGCCCGAATTCCACATCAGCACAAAAAGTATGGATTAAGCTTCTCTGTAACCAACCTTGGGCTAGGAATTTGATACAATAATCAAACAATTCTATCTATTATGTTAAGAAGATAAGGAAAAAAATCATCTTCTCTTTCTAGTAAATATAATTTGGGGTATGACTAGAAACAAGTAAAGGACAACATAAGACAGAATATAATCCAGTGGAAACTTTAGTGGTACCTGTGTGTTACAGGAACTTAGAGGTTGAAAAAGTTTCATGAGAGAGGTGCAATATGAGCTACACATGCAAAATATGTAAAAATAGCTGAGGCACCTGAAACATCAGATTTGTGAAAGATGTCATTATATTTCATACTGTCTATCATGTGTGAGTATAACAGGTAATAGATAAACAGTTTGATGTCCATCGAACTATAATTACTCCACTTGAAATGCTTAGAGGTCTACTATCAGGTGATTCACAATTACATTTGATTGATTATTCTGAATTTAATGTTTTCTAAAACAATATTCAACCACTTTTTATTGTATTCCAGTGTCCAGAGTTTCTTTCTATGCCTACCTTATTGTTATCTACTTCATGATAGATATTATGTTACCCCTTCACCTATTCCTAGTATGAAAACATCTTTAAAAGAAATATTTCATTGTGTTTTCTTTTCCTAAATCCTACTTGCTATTCAACACATTTTGAAGGATGAAACCATAATATTACTACTAAAATAATGCTGTTTTCAAAGATGCCTGAATTCCACATCAGCACAAAAACTATGTATTAAGCATTTCTGTAACCAGCCCTGGGTTAGGAATTTGATACAGTAGTCAAACAACTCTATCTATTAAGAGCTCAAAGAAGTAATAGTGAGAAAGCCAAGACAGAAATTTTCTGTCTGATTCCATATTCTGTGGTCTAAATCACCACACTTTTATGCAGAAATATTTTTAAAACTCAATCACTGAAAAGCTATTAGCCGTTATTGTTAGCAGTTACACTTAAATTTTGTTGCAGTAAAACTAAAGGTAAATAAATCCTTAATTTCATTGTAACTCATAAGGTATGTTACCAAATATAAATATTATATTGGCCTTTATGCAACATTGCTTGATATGTACTACTAATAGTCAAACTTTTAATGGAGATATTTTAGATTACCTCTTTTCTTTCTTTCCCAACCTAATCATCTATACCTTGCAGGTTATTTTACACATTTATATAATATACACAGACTAGTGCTATTGGGGGAACTATATATCTAGTAAAGGACATTCCCATATGAAATGTGTATAATTTCAAGGTAATTAGCCTAACTTTAGTTTATCAAAATCATGTTTTCATTTAAAAATATATTGATTGTATGTCTGTCACAGACTAAATGTTTGTGTCCCCAAATTTTATATGGCAAAACCTCATCAGCAATGTAATGGTGTTTGGAGCAGGGGTATTTGGGAGGTGATTAGTGTATAAGGACAGATCCTTTATGATGGGATTTATGCTTTTAAAAAAAGAGGCTCCACAGAGATTCCTTCCTCCTTCTGCCAAATGAGCACGCAGCAAAAACACGGCCCTCTATGAACCAGGAAGCATGCTCTTACCAGACACAGAATCATCTGCTGGCACCTTATCTTGGACTTGCCTCCAGAACTGTAAGAAATAAATTTGTGTTGTTTATGAGCCACCCAGTCTGTGATGTTTTTCTATAGAAGCCCAAACAGACCAAGACAATGTCAGACATTATACTAGGTGTTGGTGTGTGATCGAATTAGGTGTGATTTCTTCCCTTCAGGAACTTACAACCAAATAAAAGATTCAGATAAGTAAGTCAATGATTGTCTAAGTTCTGTGATTAAATGAAGCACACAGTGCTATGGGAGCCAAAGGAGCCCCATCTAAATCACATAGTATAATTAGGAAAGGCTGGAGGAGGAGCGCCTGGTCCAGTTGAGTTTTAAAGAGTAGGAATTGGAAGGAAAGAAAGATGAAGGACATTCCTAGTGGGAAAGCAGCAATAGCAAGAAGTACAAAAAAAGTCCTCAAGAGACATACTTAAGACCATGCTATGATCTTCACCGTAATCTTAACCTCAGTCAAGACCATAGAACCACGCTATGATCAAAGATTTAAAATGCTATCCTGAAATCCATGAGTCATTGCAGGAATGCTAGTGGAGAATGGGTATAGATCTTACAGACACACTTCAAACTTAGATTTGCGTCATTGGCAGAAATACTCTTTCAGATATTTTTCTTACCCTTTCTTATTTTTTATTTTTACCTTCTTTCTAAATGGGAAAATAAGTTGGAAAAGCATAATTGATATGCCTCTGCAGCTACATCTTCAGCATAGCATTGTTATATATTACTATCAACATGAGCATCACAGATAACAATACGATGTTATTTTATACTAATCGGGCATACTTTAGCACATTGTAAACCATAACTCTAGGTATCTTGACATTAGTATGTATAAGGTCTTGGAAATAGCTGTAATACTGTGATAAATGCAGTGAACATCAATGGGGTAGTACTAACGGCAACTGCCCAAACCTATTGAGTGTTTAATTAATGAATGTTTGCAATTTTTGAGAGATTTAATATCAATTATTTTCTCAACCAATGGAACTTAATTCAAAAATTAAATATATGTATTCCTAAACCAATCATTCCATGTGAAACTGATTAAGATGTGGAAGGTCCATAAAATATGAACCATTTAACATGTGAATACATGTCATGAAGATGATATTGGAAATTCCAACAAAAATCTAAAATAAGATAATGGAAATTCAAAATTAATTAATGTGTCCACGATTAAGATATAATTTTAACTCAGACAATTTACATTTGTATGTCGTATCTTCCTTAGTTCCTATTAAGAATTAAACTCATTTAGGTGATTGTATTTGGCTGAAAAGATTCTGGTAATGCCATGATGTTCTTTTGTAAGTTCATAAACGATTATCAAATGCTTTTGTTGGTTCATAAACAATTATCAGATACTTCACATTGTATAATCGCTGGAAAGAGAAAAAACTATCACGGATCTTAGCCAATTAAAAAGCTCATAGTTTAGTATCAAAAAAACTAGGAAAAATTAATGTCAAATAGAAACATGTAAAATAAGATAATATAAATAAATGACTTAGTGTCAAGGAAATAAAGAATATAGGAAAGATATGAATTAGAGAGAATTTTTCAAGGATAAGTGGTTCCACCTACACCTTGAAGAAAATAGTACCAATTGTTGAGCAGGAAAAAGTGAAAATATTTTAGGTGAAATACATATGTATATATGTATTTCATATATATATATATATCCACACATACACAATATATGTATTTCATATATATCTATTCACACACAAACATGACAGCAAAGTCATGAAGACAATAATTATCAATGTAGTTAGATGTAGTTAGGGGATGAATTTAAGTGGTTCACTTGAAAGAAACAGATGAATCATTAATAATAATGAAAGATGAATTTTGAGAAATGAATCTGAGACTCTGAGTATGATTTAATGAAAATCTTTAAAGTTAAATTTTTATACAAACTTTGATGTTAAAACTAACTAGGACACCTTAAAAAGAGTGAAATAATATACATAAGAATTGGAGTCACTATATATAAGAAGAAAGCAGTAAATCCAAACATTAGCCCAGGTTTGCTATGTGGGGTTTGCTTGAGGGTGGTGGCTTTAGCAGTAAGAAAGAATTATATCATTAGAGAGAGGTTCCAAGGTAAAGCAGGAGGAAAAAAATAGAATAGAAGAATAAAGCCTAAGAATTAAAGTCTGACGAGATAAAGAAATGTAAGGAAGGCGTGTTAATACTTATGAAGGAGCAGATGGAAAAGGTGTCTTTAAGGAAGGAAGGCAACTAGCTTAGTTTTCTGAAAGACTAAAATATCTAGATTCATCCACTGGGAGATGATTTCAAAACTTGGAGCAAGTCAGTTACTCTCTGCAGGATCAAATGCTGAGAAATGAGGAAAGATTAAGTATTGAAGGTTATTGTTAAAGGTCAGGAGAAGAAAAGAGAGACAAAGAGGGCAGAATAAAAGCAACCAGTGAAAGAGAAGCGATTTTACAATAAAGCATAATTTATTCTAAAAAGAAAGTAATGTATTTTTCCCTTTTCCCTAATCTTTAGGAGCTGTGAAAAGTCAGTCATTTAAAGGAAACTTTTTATTGTGGTAAGAATACTTAACATGGATCTACCTTCTGAAAGTTTTAAGTGTGCAATACAGTATTGTTAGCTACACACACAAAGTTGTTCAGCAGACCACTAGAACTTAATTATTTTGCATAACTGAAACTTTATACCTATTTATGTCTATAACACATTACTATACTCCTGAATATGCGTTATAACTCCAGAGGTTAAAAATGAACCACAATTGAATTGTGTAGTGTGGATAAAATCAATGGCTCTGCATAAGTGATTGAGAAATTTCTGTTATTCTGGCACGAACTTTTGGTAATTGAAAGCTATCAAAGTCTTTGCCAGACTGTTCAGTGATGAAAAGTCCCTGGGAATAGGTAATAAGAGGGTTGTGTTCTTAATGTAACTAAAGTACCAGGTGACATCTATTTGAGTTACTATTATAATTACGCACTTTTGTATATTAGGTACTCTGAGACCTGAAGAGTCTTGCAGGAAAAAAATAAAGGCAAGAAGAAAGGAGGAAGGACAGGATGGAGGGTTTTTTAAAATTGGAGGGTCAGAAGAAAAGGAGTTATGGTTTATCAGGCCCCAGTCCCCAAAATGGACTTGGGAGCAATGGTCATTTTAGAATGATTTGACTTCTCTCCTTTGTATGGCTTATCCTGGATGGGACTCAGTAAAGACATGGAAGAGAAAGAACATCGTGTCTCTTGGAGTAGATGAAAAGGAAGATGATGACCACAGTGTTGGCCTCTCTGAGGCACTGCGTGATGCAGCCTCCTCCAGGGTCAGTGCTCATCACTCCATTCCTCAGTGCCTATTCCTCAGGAGTGATATCACACAGCTAGCTGTCTTAGTTTGCATGCGCTGCTCTAACAAATACCTCAGACTGGTTACTTTATAAATAATGCAAATGTATTTCTCATGGCCCTGGAGGTTGGAAAGTCCATGATCAAGGTGAAAACAAATTCAGTTCCAAAGGCTGCTCTCCACTTCCAAGATGGTGCCTTGAATGCTATGCACTTACATGGCAGAAGAGAAACTAAAGGGTAAAAGGGGTTAGCTAGTTCTCTCTAGCCCTTTGTTTCAAAGTCATTAATCCCATTTGTAATGACTGAGCCCTTATGACTTAATCACCTTCTAAAGACCCACCACCTCTTAATACTATCACATTGGGTCTTAGGTTAATCATATGAATTCTGGGGAACACATACATCCAAACCATGGATATCTTTATAATTTACAAAAGAAAATATCACTTTGAAAAGAAAAAGAATTTGCTCCAGAGTGTATAAACCTTTTATTGTCATAGAAGGAAATATTTACCTTAACAAAATTTAAGTTTTACAATATTCCATACCGCATACTGTTTTCATTGTTAGTAGACTAAAAATTTGGGCCATTAACATTCAAGGTTTGGACGTTAGACAGGTCTGTCATTTCCAGGGCCATATTTTTTATTTTGGTTCTCTTTCCTTTGAGCCTGTGGTGCGGGATATGGGAGGAACTGAGAATGAGAGAAGAAAAAGAAGAGGTGAAAAGATACAAAAGAAAAGTTTGTGGTCATACAAATAATACATTTTTAAGGAGCTCAAATGTTCTTGATAACATTTTCTATTACAAGTTTAGGTAGGGAAACACTGGCAAGGCTCTAAACAAGCCTCAGACTATAGCCTTATGAATCTAAGTGGATAAAAATCCAGTCTTACCATCAAATGTATTCATGGACATTTGGTTACTATTTTTATATGTAATAGCAAAATTTTCTGCCAACAAGAATCAGTGTTCAGATAAAATAGTGTTTTTAAAAATATGTGAGACTTTTAAAACTATGGTTAAATTTGTTTTTGCCTGTAAAAAAGCCATTAGCGAATACTAGACAGTTCCAAGTGTTACAAATAAATACTACATGAAAATACTGTAAATATCTGTATAATCATGGAAGTTAGTTGGGCCAAAAAAAAAATGTTTTAAAAAAGAGTTAACCTGAAAAAGTTAACCATATGCCAAAAAGGAAGATGAATATATCCACATAATCGATTACCTCATTTTTCAAGTTTATTCCATTCTCTGCCTCAGTCCCATGTTCCATGGCTGTGACTCCAGAAAGAGTAAGCAAGAATCAGAGGAAATTGGGAGAGGTGGAGACCAACCCTCACAGGTCAATGATTTTAATGTGTACCAAGCATTAAAAGCAAAGAAATGCAGGTACAATGGAACATCCCCCAAGGGGAGAATAAAATTAGTCCTAAAATAATACATTACATATTGGTTTTGGTGAAGTGTTGCAGAGAAACAGGCTGTCCTTCAAGCAGTCCGGTTATGTTACCCATCAGGCTGACTTGTGCACATACGGTTTAAATCAAGAAAGGATAGTTGTCCTAATTTCTTTGTGCTCCTAAGGGGAATAATAGTTGAAAGCAGAAGTTAATACTACTTATTGACCATGTGAGATCCTTGAATAATATTAAGCATGGTATCATTCGATTTATCCATCCCTTTTCTGCTGCCTGACAGAGTCATTTCTCTTCTGTTATTTCCTTGCAATCTCAGGAAAATATATTATGGTCACAATATCTACTAGTTTTAAAAATGTATTCAATTATTTTTTCAGTGCTTCTGATAGCTGTAACACTTTGCTAACCTCAGACAAATTGACTACAGGATTAATGTAATCATTTCTACAGAAAGTTATTTCAAAGCTTTAAAATGACAGCATTCTACAATAAGATAGTGATTCCCTGACACAGGATAAAGCTAAATGGAGAAGGTTTTTTTTGTGTCCTTTCCTCTGCTTCAGAGGTCACTTTGCATTTGAGTTCTCCTTAGGCTTTCATTTGAAACTGCATGGGATCACAGTGATTATCAGAAAATGAAAGATCCAACCAATGATGAAATGTCATTTAGCATTCTTGCTGATTGTCTTCCCCAAGCCAACAACAACAAAAAAAGTGTCTCTTATGGAGACACTGTCAATTTATGCTCAATATTTGAAAACATGTTGGCCTAAGAAAAGGGTTCTCACATTTCAGTCACAAATTTTATTCACAGCTAGGGAGTTACTGAATAGAACTACTTAGTCTGCAGAAGAAAAGCCTGAAAAGTAACTGAGTAGTTTTAAGCTTTTGGAGACAACCAAGACATCAGGTCACATTTTATCTTACATGCTACAACAAAAAGGTACAAGACAATGTCTAGAAATTAATATGTACTATTTAGTCAACATAAAAAGGAAATTAGAGAAATATTATTCAGCCTTAAAAAGGAAAGCAATCCTGATACATGCCGCTAATGGATAAACTTTGAAGACATTATGCTAACTGAAATAAACCAGTCAAAGAAGGATAAACATTTTATGATTTCACTTATATAAGGTACCTAGAATAGTTAAACTCATACAGACAGAAAGCAGAATGCTGGTAGGCAGGAGTTTAGAGAGAGGGAGGAATGAGGATTTATTGTTTAATGGTATGGAGTTTCAGTTTGGGAAAATGAAAAAAATTGGAGATGGGTAGTAGCAATGATTGCACAGCAATGTGTATCCACTTAATACCTCTGAACTGTACACTTAAAATGGTTAAAGTAGTAACTTTTATGTTATTTATTTGGCAACAATTTTTAAAAAATAAAAATAAGAGGAAATGGGCATGAGATAGTTAGATATTAGAGAATTGTGAGAGGGATGGAATCAGAACAGGAAGCAAACATTTGCTTAGCCACTGCTCACTCTGTAACGTCCATAATTCTAAGCTCAAAGCTCCTCCTGTCACCCCACAGATTCTGGTCTCCACTTTGACTGAGATAGGTACAGGGAAGCAGTCTGAGCTCCACTGTGGATTGCCCAGACACAAACCAAGTGTTGCTTGTTTTGCCTTAAAATGCAGCAGGATTGAGCTTGACATTCTCCTTTCATTGCCTTTTTCTCTTTAGGTCCCATTCAAGCAAAGCAGGAAGCCACTCTTAAAGAGACAAAAAAATTTGGAGTAGCCCAGTACACTCAGAGTGCTAATTTCTTGACCTTTGTGGGAAACAAACTAGATTCCATTTAATTGTGTAGTAGTCTCATTGAAAACAGACCTCAGAATGTGTATTACTCAAGTATTGTTTGTGGGCCACATCTTGAAAATTGCCTATCCAAACTACTCACAAAAAGACCAAGGCCATTCAAGGCTTTTCAAAGGAAAGTCATTAACTGTGTTCCAGAATTATCTCCCGTTTTGCTGATACTCAAATCAGAGCAAATCATCTAATTTGGTGAAGAATAGATCTAGTACTGGTATCAGGATGATGGTCTCGATACAGAACTTCTCATCTCCAAAAATGATGATAAAAGACGATATGAAAGAGTTGAAGTACAGGGAGTTTTGCTGTAATATTTGTTTTGAAACCATGAATTCTGTTGCAAAGTAATTGATATACTATTGAATAATTTAGAAATAGCACAGATTTTCAGTATTCTTACACATAAATTCATCTGGAAAATCATTAGTTGAGCACAAAACACTCACCTCCATGAACCCAGCTGAACAGACACATGCAACACCCCACTCCCAAAACACACACACACACACACACACACACACACATCTGAGTATTACCTTGGTTCACCAGTCATCGTGGTCCATCCATATCTAGTGTTAACAATGTTCTGTATGATTTCAGATCCCCCTCCCTCTACTCCTTCACATTAATGCACATGCTGTAATCCTTCCAAAGCCCACTTCCACAAGCAAATATCAAGTCTTCTTCAAGACGAACTGCCAAGTTTATTATAGTATTTATATAGTTTTTAATGGTTTTATTTGTGTAAAATTATGCTACTGTTTTATTAAGATCCTATTTTTTAAATGCGTCTGTGATGAAAAAATTTTAGTGCTACACACCAACCCCAGTTTTTTCATAAGCCCTAGGGTTTCTATTGTATAATTAAGTGTACTACAGTGATTTTTAGGCATATACATGTATTAGAGAAGAAGTGATTTTATTGTGTAAGTTTGTGTCACAGCATTACTCTCTATTGATTCACAGTGCAAAGAAAATGTGCCTTCTTTATCTATAATGGCTCATAGTATATTTTTCTTCATGAGATCTCCACTTGCAAGGTAGCATATAAGATTTTACTCTTATGAAGCATCTCTTATTTTATAAAGGAATGGCCTTCTAGGCCCTCTCCTCAAGAATCTCAAACAGAAACTGCAAAAACTCTGGAATTTTGTCTTTGGCTTCGTTCTAGTCATTGGACCTAATGTATATAGATCTCACTACCTATCCAATGCTTCCATCCCTGTCTCCTTTCCATATCCCTTGGGCCTAAAAGTATATGACTTTCATTCCTGTGTTTTTTTAGCCTGGACTTCTCTTATATATTATTCCCCTTCCAGGTACAACTAGCATCATGGTTCAGCCAGATTGATGCAAGCAATAGGCACTCCAGGCTATGGAAGAACCTATGACTGAGCTGCAGGGTATCTCTTGATATTATCTAGGATAAATAATTGGAGGAAATCCTTTCATCTCTCAACAAAGCCTGGCTTTAAAGATTATATTTTACCTTCAGTCTCAAAAATCCTTCTCTGGATATCAAAATTTAAAAGTTGATTGTTTCTTTTTGCATTCCTGCAATAACAATTTGAATTCTCTCCAAAGACAGAAGATGCCTCTCACAGGATGGGGAAAGTCACACAAGAGGAAATGTAAAAAAATAGCAAAAACAATTAATGTTTTCCAACAGATATTAGCTCTATCACATATACTATATGACCCTCTTCTCTTTGATTTGGCATAGGTACTACATTTTATATGATACTTAAAAATATAAACATTGAAAAACATAAAACTGAAATTTTAGTAATGTTTAGAGCACATTGAGAAAAATCTCACCTTCCTGAAATTCTCAGATTCATGTCAGAAAATTTTACTGTGTGTAATTTTCTACCCTAGAAAGAGCATAGCCATTTCTTCATCAAATCAAACCCAAGTACAGTATTTGGTAAAGAAGAAATAAGAGGATCAGTCATGGTCCATGAAGAGAAGTCCTGTGACCTTTCTAGTGTATTGGACTCTACCACCTAACTTTACTCTTGAAATACATATTTTCTCATAACTTGTGAGTAGAAAAATAAATATTTCATAATAAGAAATTACATACAAATGTTCCACTATTCCCCTAAGATAGTTCAACAAGAAACTAGCCCCATGCATAAAGTTGAAGAAATATGGAAGAAATTTGTTGGAGCAGACTTAAATTTCAAATACTTAATAATAAATTCATTTAAAATAATTAATAAAATTTACCTAATAACCAAATATTATGCTACTATTTAAGATGCTTACTGTCTAATGTAAGTTTTTTATGTAGATAATGTAAGGAAAGTTACTTTATGTAAATTAATATTCAATTTATTAAAGTTATACATTCAAGTCTTCTTAGGTTAGGTTCAATTAATTGCAAATTAATGATCACATATTTATTTGGAAGAGTAGGAATAATAAGCATTGTACTCTGTAACAAAATTAATACAAAAGATTATCTGAGCATAAAAACAAGTCTGCAAGAGATAAATTTTCAGTGACAAATACAGCATATGTCCAGTTAAAATTAGACTGTGAAGAATAAGTTGAAGAATCTAATATTTGTTTAAAATTGTTAGGAGTATGTTTAAATAGAAGGCAAAAGCATGATTGTTTTCTCTTTTAATGCTTTTCCAAATTTCGATACCCTTACTCTGCAGCATCCAGCAGAATGTTTTATGTAAAAAAAAAAAATGGTGCTAATAAGTGTGTGTGGAGAAAATGAATAAAAATATTTTTATTGGAAAAAAATTTAGATTCATCTTACATGCTTTTTTAAAACCAATTTATACATTAGGTAATTGTTTTGAAATAAGAGCAATACCATGTCTCCTTTGACTACTGTTCAAATTAATTTTAAGAGATTGGATTTCTCTATACAGTTAATCTCATTTACAGAGAGTTAATTATATTGTCTTAAACACTTATGACATTAAATATGTAACTTTAGTACATCTGATTCTCTCACCATTTTAAATGTCGGGAAGTGCAGACAAACCTAGCATACAGTCTTCCTAAGAACATAAGCAGTTCTTGTAAAGATTTCTAAATTTTATTTATTACTTCAAATAACTCAAATAAACTAAAGCGATTACACTATATATTTTTAAATTGAACAGAAAAATAATAATAGTGACTTGATTTAATTTATTATTTCTAATTATTTGTTAATTTTTTCAAGGTTTTACACATACTTAGGAACAGAGTTACTATTTTAGACAGGATCTAAATCATGTGATAGACATTTGTCACTTAATCACATATTTGAGCCACATCCCCCCAAAAAATAACCTGGGACCTTACATTCTTTTGGATTCAAACCAAGTTACAGGTAACTTTTTTGTAGTTGGTTTCTATCTGCTTGTTCAAAAACAGAAGCCAAATCCATATATTTCTGTTGAGAACTAGTTTTGTAAGTTGGTGAATCACTTGTCTCCTTTGTCAAGTGTCATCTTAATACTTTTTAAACTGCTTTTAGCTGTTTGGGTAGGAAGGTAGAATTCTTAGGTTGCAGGTATATTCCAGCACCACTTGAATTAATTTATTTAATCTTATTAACTGAAAGGATTCTTCATTCTTTTCATATTATTTTCTCTTTTGACTCTTGGCCATAATTCAACAGAGTATATGAATACAAGCATATATTTGAAGGTAGGAATGGTAGGTCTGTAGTGGAATATTAAGCACAATTGACCTAATTGTCAAATAAAATGTGCAGCTTTCAGTTGACATGGTACAAGCTTGAATGACATTTGGATAATATGGATGAAAGATGGATAAGATAGGAGAGTAGCAGCTCAGATGGAAAATGGGAAGATCTAATTCAAGCCTGGCTCTTGTATTTAATCTTTGGAAGATCTCTCAAGGACGAGATGATCTATTGTAATCCTGCCCCATTTTCCTAATTCTGAAATTCTTTGAGTTACTTAAAAAACAAAGGAAGCTATATATTGTCTTGAAAGTTTTTGAAGCCAGTAACTACTATTGCAAAAGATGAAGCTAACAGTAAAACATCTCTTTCTTATGTTATCATGCTACCTGATTCACTTTAAATAGATTTACTTTGTATCTTAACTTCAAACTATGCTAATATTTAATCCTTGACCAGAACCTTGGAATCTTATATTGGTTGAATGCAAATATTTACTAATTAGATTTATGTAACCATAATCAACATTTTCCAAATACTGTTACCAACACATGATGTTACTATTTAACCTAATGATTATATTTTGATGTAGGTTTTGATCCAGTGAAAAATATCAATGAGCCGGCATTTCCCCATCTTCTCTCGTTTTGTTTATGTCCTTTGTCTCTTTTCTACTTTCCTTGGCAAACTAAAGTTCCCCTAACACCTTCTTATCTGCAATTAACTTGATCATATTTGTTTTTGCTACTTTCTGAAAAGAGAATTTTCTATAATGGCAGCAGCACTACTCTGAGAATTGAATTCCACATTAAGTTAACCTCTCTGTTGTCAAAAAATTAAAGTACTAAAGTTTTTTAAAAAAACTCATATCACAAATGTTCAAAATATGCAGATTGAAATCCAGACACAGGAATCCTTTGATAATAGATAATGGGAATTACTGTAAAAAAATAAGTATTATTACCTTTTTCCAATGGTTCTCAGCCTAAACACTTTTTATCCACGTTATTCTAATAGTGTCTGAACTGATTTCTCTGCCTGATATATTTGCTTGTACCAATTTTTTTTATAGACTGGCAATATGGCTTTGCCTTAAATGCAATTCTGCACCTATTACCCTCCTTTTGAGTCTAGTATTCATTTGTTTCACAAGTCACTGGGGAGCACCTACTATGTGCTGAGAATCTGGCATTTTCTCTTAGGAGAAGTCACCAATAAATACAATATTCCACATACTGTGAAAGAGGTAAACCTAAACATCATAGAGAAGGGTTCCTCGCCAAGAAGTCAGGAACAAGTGTCCCCTAGAAGTGATAGCAAAACTCAGTTGAATGAGTCAGACAAAAATCCACAGGACATAAATTAGTAAGAGAAAGAATGTAGCATTGGGGGAGGGGAAGATCTATGTGAAGCAGGTTCACTGTGCACTGGTTACCAATTCGTCTGAGTCTAGGGAGACAGAACAATTTATAAGCAATAAGTTACATGAAGCAGATGTATCACTTACAGATAGGCAGCAAGAAACAACAGAAGCCCAAGATTTATTGTGAGCTGAATTCAATTCTGTGAACAGAAGTCCAGCATTCATTGTAAGTCAGAAAGCTGCCCAGGGAAGATGAGCTCTGGGCTGCTCATGGCCCCACTTACACCACAGATGTGGAACCCTGAGAGGCAGCTCATCCTGGGTTATATACCTTGGGGTCACATAAATCACTGAGCTAAATTATTGAAGGACATTCTGCTCTGGGAGAAGCCTGGAACAGAACCTAGCTGCTCCAGCCAGTTCGTGTTATCTCAGGATGCTTCATTCTCAGTACACTCTGTGATTATTCTTAAGAATTACACACAAGAAAGAGGAAAGAACTGGTCACTCCAGAGCCAGCCAGAAAACTGTCCTGCAATCTGTAGTACAGTAAAAGCCTTGTTACCTTACATAATCAGGACCAGTTGCTGATTAAAGAGTTAAAGAGAAGAACTATTTCTTTTACAAAAAGATACATCAATCTTGCATTGGATACAGATTAGGCAACAAAACAAAATACAGTGGTTTTTAACAAGATAGAAATTACCTTTACACATTAGACTGAACACAACCTATCTAAGACTGATGTGGTAACTGTTGTAAGGACCCAGGTGCTTTCTATAAAGCTGTTGTTTTTACCCCCTGTGTGATGGCCTCTGGCTCCTGGTCGAAGATGATCAATCAGCCAGTGAGAGGGAGTGTGGTCCACCTGCTCTCATGCCCCCTACCATGGTTTGAATATTTGCCCCCTTCTGAACTCATGTTGAAATATAATCCTCAATTTGCCAGTACGAGAGATGGACATTTAAGAGGAAATAAGATTATGAGGGTTCTGCTCTTATGAATGGACTAATGTATTCATAGATTAATGAATTAATAGGTTAATGGATTAATGGGTTATTATGGAAGTGGGACTGATGGCTGTATAAGAAGAGGAAGGGAGACCTGACCTAGCATGCTCAGCCCCCTTACCATGTGATGGCCTGTACCACTTCAAGACTGTGCATAGGGTCCCCACTAGCAAGAAGGCCCCCACCAGATGTGGCCCCTTGACCTTGGACTTCTCAGCCTCCATAACTGTAAGAAATAAATTATTTTTCTTTATATTTTACCTAGTTTCAGGTACTCTGTTATAAGCAACAGAAAATGAACTAAGACCCCCTCTTTTTCTTCCCTGCATTTATCTTGCTGATGTGGGGAGGATAGGAAAGAAAGTGACTACAGTCACTGTCTTCGTACATACCTGCTCTTGAGAAACTGTTAGTCCTTTATTGGCCGTATCACTGTGCCTTTCACCTATTTCCTGTGACCATGATAAGTATGAGTGATGGCTTTAGCAGGCTCTCTTGACAAGCTGGAGACACTGAGGCTTTGGTCTGACACCCAATTGGTAAACATCCCTCAAAAATGCTCTGGTTTTTGCTTTTTTTTTAGACTGAGTCTCATTCTATCGCCCAGGCTAGAGTGCAGTGGCACGATCTTGGCTCACTGCAACCTCTGCCTCCCAGGTTCAAGCAGTTCTCCTGCCTCAGCCTCCTGAGTAGCTGGGATTATATGCATGTGCCACCATGCCTGGCTAATTTTTGCATTTTTAGTAGAGGCAGGGTTTCATCATGTTGTCTAGGCTGGTCTTGAACTCCTGAACGTAGGTGATCCACCTGCCTTAACCTCCCAAAGTGCTGGGATTACAGGCATGAGCCACCACGCCTGGCCTGGTTTATGCATTTTTTTGTCACCAAGATGATATGGTTTGGATTTGTGTGCCTGCCCAAATCTCATGTCAAATTGTAATACCCATTATTGGAGGTGACTGGATCATGGGGGTGAATTTCTCCCTTTGGTGCTGTTCTCATGACAGAGTTCTTACAAGATATGATGAAGTATGTAGCACATCCCCACAACCTTCCTCCTGCCCTGGCCACATGAAATCCTGGCTGCCCCCTTTGCCCTGTGCCAAGATTGAAAGTTTCCTGAGGCCTCCCAAGAAGCACATGCCAGTATCATGCTTCCTGTACAGCCTGTGGAACCATGAGCCAATTAAATCTCTTTTCTTCATAAATTACCCAGTCTCAGGTAGTTGTTTATAGCAATGTGAGAACAGACTAATATAGAAAATTGGTACTGAGAAGTGGGGTATTGCTATAAAGATATCTGAACACCTGGAAGCAGCTTTGGAACAGGCAGAGGTTGGAACAGACTGGAGGGCTCAACAGAAGACAGGAAGATGAGGGAAGGTTTGGAACTTCCTAGAGACTTGTCATATCACTATCAGAAGTGCTGATAGAGATATGGACAATGAAGTCCAGGCTGAGGAGGTCTCAGATGGAGATGAGGAGCTTATTGGGAAGTGGAGCAAAGGTCACTTTTGTTAGTGTTAGCAAAGAATCTGGCAGCATTGTGCTCCTGCTCTAGGGATCTGTGGAACTTTGAACTTGAGAGTGATGACTTAGGTTATCTGGCAGAAGAAATGTCTAAGCCACAAACCATTCACAGTGACCTGGCTGCTTCTAACCACCTATGCTTGTATGTATGAGCAAAGAAATTACCTGAAACTGGAACTCATATTTAAAAGGGAAGCAGAGCATAAAATTTGAAAAATTTGAAACCTGGATATATGGTAGAAAAGAAAAGCCCATTTTCAGTGGAGGAATTCAAGCAGGCTGTGGAAATTTGCATAACTAAAAGGAAGGCAAGTGCTGATAGCCAAGACAATGGGAAAAAGGCCTCAAAGACATTTCAGAGATTTTGCAGCAGTTCCTCCCACTACAGAGGAGGTAAACATGGTTTCAAAGTGCAGGCCCAGGGCCCAGGTCCCCTGTGCAGCCTGGGAACACTGCTCCCTGCTTCCCAGCTGCTCCATCTCCAGCAGTAGCTCAAAGGGTCCCAGGTACAGCTTGGGCCACTGCTTCAGAGGGTGAAAACCAAAAGCTTTGGCAGTTTACATGTGATAATAAGCCTGCAGGTACATGGAATATAAAAGCTGAGACTTGGGAGCCTCTGCCTAGATTTCAGAGGATGTATGGAAAAGCCTGGATGTCCAGGCAGAATACTGCTGCAGGGCTGGAGCCCTCATGGAGAACCTCTACTAGGACAGTGCAAAGGGGTAATGTGGGGTTAGAGTTCCCACACTGAGTCCCCACTAAAGGACTGCTTAGTGGAGCTGTGAGATGAAGGCCACCGTCCTCCAGCCCCCAGAATGGTAGATCCACTGGCAGCTTGCATTGTGTGCCTGTAAAACCCATAGGCACTCAGTGCCAGCCCTTGAGAGCAGCCATGACCACAGGGGCAAAACTATCCAAAGCCTTGGAAATCTACCCCTTGCATCAGTGTACCCTGAATGTGGGACATGGAGTCAAAGGAGATTATTTTGGAGTTTTAAGATTAATGAATTCCCTGCTGGCTTTCAGAATTGCAGGGGGCCTGTGGCTTCTTTCTTGTGGCCAATTTCTCGCTTTTGGAATGGCAATGTTTACCCAACTCTTGTAACTCCATTGTACTTTGAAAGTATCTAAATTGATCCTTATTTTACAGGCTCATAGGCGGAAGGGACTTGCCTTGTCTCAGATAAGACTTTGGACCTTGGACTTTTGAGTTAATGCTAGAATGAGTTAAGACTTTGGGGGACTGTTGGGAAGGTATGATTATATTTTGCAGTGTGAGGATGTGAGATTTGGGAGGGGCCTGGGCAGAATGGTAAGATTTGAATTTGTGTCCCTGCCCAAATCTCATGTCGAAATGTAATTCCCAGTGTTAGAGATGGGGCCTGGTGGGCAGTGCCTGGATCATGGGGATGGCAGATTTCCCCCTTTGGTGCTATTCTCATAATAAAAGTTCTCATGAGATCTGATTGTTTAAAAGTGTATGGCACCTCTTCCCCACCCTTTCTCCTACTCCAGCCAGGTGAAGTGCTGGCTCCCACTTTGCCTTCTGCCATGATTGAAAGTTTCTTGAGGCCTCCCCAGAAGCATGCTAGCATCATGCTCCCCGTACAGCCTGTGGAACTGTGAGCCAATTAAACCTCTTTTCCTTATAAATTACCCAATCTGAGGTAATTTCTTTATAACAATGTGAGAATAGAATAACATACCAGGTTGAACAATTTTTGGCAAGTCTATTGCTACCAATTACAATTTTCCTTCATAGATAACTCATACTAGTTATAGGTGGACCCAGGAAGAATCTTTCCTCTATACCTCTCTGGAATTATTAATTCATACTGGTGATTCTTGTCCCTCTCTACTTAGACATTCCACTTTACGCTGTCCTCAGTTTCCTTTCTCTTTTCCAGGTAGTATTAGATAAGCTGCAAGATTAAGTATAAATGAAATGGTGGAACTGACTATCAGTCTTTCTTTCATGTTGAAATCCTCACACTTGAAGAGTGTTTTTCTAAGGATCCTGCCCTTCGCAGGATGTTCACCAGTTGGGTACCATTCTCTCCTTTTTCAATGTAGAGATGAAAGGAGAGGACAGTTCACAACTATTGCATGCTCTCAAAAGGCAACTTTTCACATTTCAATACCTCCTCTTTTACTGAATGGGGACAGAGAGATGAGGAGGAAAGATTACTGATAGATGCCACCATCCAGTAGGTCTTGTGGGGAGGTAGATGGCAATAAGAAGAAGAAGAACAGTAACCATTGAGTACTTGTATGCCAGGTTCTCTTCTAAGTGTTTTACACATATTAATTCATTTAATTCCTCCCCAAAGCACTATGAGGTGGTACACATTTCTTTTTGGTGGATGTGCTTAGGTAACTTGCCCAAGTTTGCAGTCTTATAAGAAGTGGAGCTAGAATTTGATCCAAGGCACTCCAGTTCTAATGCCTGGTTCCATGAGCAGCTATAGTTATACTGATGCTTAGGTGCTATGGAGCATTGAGGGTCAACTGTCAAGACGACTCAGGAAGAGAGCAGGTGTGCAATTTGAAGTAGCTGTTGAAACATGGCAAACACAACATAGTATGATGCTAGAGAGTGGGTAGATGAGAAAATAATGCTGGTGTGGCCCATCAGATAAAGAAACAGTCACATCTCCTAAAAACAGATGCTATGTCTCACAAAACAAATAGCAGTCTTTTTGTATATACATGTATATACATGGTAGGAAAATTGTTGTTAACCCCATATCAGTGTTGTCTGCCACAAATACACACATGAATAACAAGCTGTGAACAGAGGCACCTTCTCAAGGCATCAGATAAAATGATGTGTAGCAGTTACTTTAAATCTCCATAGTCCCCTTTGTTTATATTTGCTGTATCACTGTACCCAATATTCAACAAACTCTATAACTGTAAATAAACTGGACTTCAGTTCAGTCCTGTGACATCTCATAAAATGTTGTTTCTTAAATATTTAATCATATACATATTAAATATTTATACAAAGGTGATAATAGAATTATGTGGCCACAGTAGAAATACAAGAGAATTCTAATTCTATAATATTGTGCCTAAAATTGTAATCCACTTAGTTTAATCATTCTTCATTGCAAATGTTTTGTAACTTGACAGCTATTATTTAAAAAGGCAAAATATGGCATATTGTAAAAAAAAAAAAAAAAATCCTCTTACCAAGGGTTCTTGACATTTGACAATGCCATTAAGTTAAAAGTATTGAAGACAGATTTTTAAATAATGTGAAGCTGTGCTTAAGCTGATCCTTTCCAAAAAGGTTTACAGAAAATGTGTTTTATTGCCATGAACAAATGGAGGCAACATACATTTTTTTGAATTTTTGAGATTAGTAATATATCTGTAAAGTAGCAGGGTCATATGTTATCTGTACCAATATACCATGGATTATATTACCCCTATGGAACCTATTTCTCATCCCCCAAAAAAACCAATAAGATTATTTGAAATATAGAGTGATAAAATGCTTCAGACAATTTTCCAGATGCCTAATTTCTAAGCAAAGAAGACAAGACACAAAGCAAAGCAAATAACAGAGGTTTGAGGTAAGCAGATATAAATTTCTTCATAGATGGCCATCAAAATGAACAGAAAGAGATTGCAGGATCAGTGCACCAAACTACCAAGACAACTTCAGTAAGTAGTTTAGAACACATAGTAGCCCTCATTCTGTGGCTAAGGATAATTAAATCCTAGTCACAAGCTACTCCTACAATTGAAAAATGTTGATTTTGCTAGCTTTGAACTGTCATCTCTTTAAGAATAAATATTGATGACTTAGTGCCATTTTAGGTAGATATTTTAAGAACCCACTAGTAACACACACACCTATCTTCCCAACAGCTGGGCTGTTAACATAATAATTTATACAATGTCACCTGCTGATCCTGGCCCACTCTGAGGAGAGAAGTTATGCATAATTAATTATATTCATATTTTAATATTCATACTGCTGATTATGATTGTCATGATTTATTATCCAAACTTCATATGTGAGGCAAAAGCATTATAAAAGATATGTTTTAAGAGGTTGTTTTATTTTTTCATTAGCAGAACTAATTGATTTGTAGATGAACAGTTTTCTTTACATAATGGAAGCATATTTTGATTACTCTGTGAATAAAACCACAATTACTCTTCTCATTTTAAAAAGGTATAAAATTATTTGTCTTTTTTGCCAACTTCTTACTTAATTTAGAGACCATGAATGTGAACACACCATTTTTATTTAAAATTCCCTGTCATGCTCTAGCTTGCCTCTCTCTTAAACAGTGATAACCTATGTATTGACATACTAATAGGAAGAATTTGAATTAAGGAGGAAAAGAGCATCTGAAAAAATGCCATATTTCTCCATGTAGAAATAAGGAACTAATCTGTTATTTCTTAATATGAATAAAATTTAGAGATATTTTTGGTAACTATGAATATTAGATTATCTGCTGTTAATTAAACTCAGGCCTGATATGATGCCTGAAACATCATATGCAGCAGAAGATGCCATTACAAAATGAAAGTACATCATCTCTATCTACTGGAGTTTCCTTGAGATTTAGCTTCAAAAGGTAAAAACTAGTTCAGATTTCACAGAGAAAATGATAATGGAGACCAATTTATATACAAGTACAGTTTTTCCTGTTGCAACATTTAGGTACAGACATTCATTCAAATTCTTGGGAAAAAACTGCCAATGTGTAGTTTGTGTATCTCTTATATTCATACATGGAGGAGATGATTTATATACTAGTCAATATTTAAGCTGAATTTGGGGAATTCTATTTTAGCTATGCAGGGGCGGTGAATATGATGTACTAACACTTTCATTTAAAAGAAGTTGTGAGTACTGAATTTGTAATCTAAATGTTAGTAGAATTAAAAAGAGGGATGGAGGTGGAACTGGGCTACCTGCCATGTAATATAGTGTGGCTAGGACATATATTTGGTTAGCCAAAACAAATTAAACTCAGAAAGGAGGTAAAAGATGCTTTATTGCAATAGTCATATTCAATCTGAAAGTCAACATAAAAGTATCTTAGAGTGAATGGTTGTTTTCTTTCTTTAATGAATATATATGTTAGGCTGGAAGGTATTAAGCTTTAAAAATTTAGAGAATATTTCTATATTGCGAAGTAAAAAATCTATTAATTAATCTGAGTTTCTGGCATGCTTTGTTCCATTAAGTATAGACTTATAGGAAAAAGCGAAATATAGGAGAAGAAACGACAGAGAGAAAAACTAGAGGTGAATTGCCTTTGTTGATTTCCAAGTAGTTTTGACAGCTCTGATCCATTAAAATATGTGTAAAAATTGATGAATGTATTCTTAGTAAGACTGTGTTTTGAGAAGATTTTTCTCAACACTGAGGTTTTATTCCATTTGTAATCCAAATAAAAGCTGACTAAATTAAATTTATAGAAATGTCAGCTTCTGTAAGTGTGCATTCTTATGCTAAAAATATTGGGTAATTTTCTCATAGCTTTCCAATGGAGTTTGCACATTCACATCAGAGTTTATTTGGTGGAAAGGAGTAATACCTGATTAGTACTTTTTCTTTTTCTTGCTATTTTCCTTCTCTGGGTAGGTAAATAAAAACCTCAGAGTAATTGCATGAGTTATCTATTGCTACATAACAAGTTATCCCAAAATATCATAGCCCAAAACAACAAATATTTATTATTTCACTATTTCTGTGGGTCAGGAACCTGAGAGTAGTTTACCTGAAAGGTTTTGGTTTAGAGTCTCTCCTAAGGCTGCCATCAAGTTGTTGGTTGGGGCTACAGTCATGTAAAGGTTTAGGTGGAGGAAGATTATTCTAAGTTCACCTATGTGGTTGCTGGCAGGCCCTGGCTCTTCACTGCGTGGCCTTCCCACGGGGTGCCTGATGACATGACAGCCAGCTCCCTCAGATAGGGGGAGAAAACGAAGGGTAAACACAAGTGCACCCAAGATGAAAGACACCATCTTTTTGTGACCTAATCTAGGAAGTGACATCCCATTTTCTGTCATATTCAATTCATTAGAAGGGAATCACTAAGTCCAACCCACACTTAAGTGGAGGTAGTTAAGTTCTACTTCTTGAAGGAAGGCTATTGTATTAATTTTCTATTGCTGTTGCAACAAATTACCACAAATTTAGTAACTTTAAAGACTCAAATTTAGTATCTTAAAGTTCTGTAGATCAGAAGTCCAACAAAAAGGTATTAGTAGGGCTATATTCCTTTCTGGAGGCTCCAGGGAAGAATTCATTTTCTTGTCTTTTCCAACTTCTGGCAGCCTCCTGTATTCCTTTGCTTGTGGCTCCTTGTTCCATATTCAAAGCCAACAATGGTGGGTTGAGTCTCGTATCACGGCACTTCCCTCCTCTTCCAAATGTAAAGACACTTCTGATTACATTTGAATGTACCCAGATTATCCAGGTAAATCTCCCTATTTTAAAGTCAATTTAATTTCCTTTTACATTGTAATGTTACATATTTACAGGTTCCAGGAATTGGAATGTTCACATCTTTGGGGGACTGTTAATCTTTCTACTACAGTCGTCAAATAATTTGTGGATATATTTTTTAAACCTCCACAGTAATAACGTACCTAGAATCATCCTCCTGCCCAAATGCACACACTCAAGGTCCAGTCCTTTGAGAATATTTATTAAAGTCTAGTGGATCACTAACCCAGGTAACAAACTGCCTGCATTAGCTATTCAGTATCCAATAGAGATCAACATCCATACCTTTCTCTTGCTCAGGTATCTATGGTTGCCCAGATTAAGTAAGTAAAATTTCTACCCTAAAGTAGGAGAAAGTAATTGGGTTTAGTTTAAGAAATATATACATCTGGTGTCAGAAAGAATTTGTTATAATCTGAGTTTTGCTAGAATACTGCCATGTGATCTTATGCGGGTTACTCATCTCTCTTGCCTAAGGTTTTCTTACTTATAAAATGAGGGAAATAATATTGATGTTGCACAGATATTGTACAGATTCATTTATAATTCAGAAATTGATTATTTAATCTTCTCTGTTGTCCAGAATCTACTGTTTTATAAAATGACTGCTATTGGTACTGTTACATATCTGTGATGTGATCTTTTTCTTCTAATTCTTGAGGTTACTGATAAACAATATCTTTTTAAAAACATAGTCTAGACCCTCCACCAGTGATTTATATGTCTCAGCCCTTTGAGGCAGGTACCCAGACTAAACATAAAGACTCCTTTTTGAGGAATCACATATTGCCCCACTTGCCTATCTTATAGGCCATTCCTAGACATAATAATTATGCCAAAAGCCTTTTAATATTTATTCATAAACAAGCCCCAAGCTAATTTATCCATGTACCCTTAGATATTCTTTTTCAAACTGAAACTTCTCATTGTTACTAACTATAAAATTGAAAATTATAAAATTGGTTGTTATTTGTGAATGATACTGTAAATTTAGTTTAAAATTCAACATTGAAGATAAAATTAGATTTTTTCCATGTTGATATGAATACAAATTTGGGTGGAACAGAGCATGGTGGTAAAAATAATGTTCTTAGTAAATTAGGAGACCTATAGAACAAAAATGTACTTGAAGTTGGTTATGTTATACAAATAATTTATTGTTGCATCCAAAGAGCTGTGATATTCTACCAGTTTATACAAGCTGAGATATAAGTATCACATTTTATAAATATTTTATGTATACACAGTCATGAAACAGAAATACAAAAATTTTTGTGATAATCTGATATTGAGATAAAAAGAAAATATCAGCATATTTCCACAGAATCTATCTCTTTACTACCTATCACAGTTGGGTTTTAAAAATGTTTGCATTTACCACATAAATTATTTACATTTGATTAGAAATTAGTTGGAAATCTCTAATCAAAATGTTAAGCAAAATTCAGATTTTTAAGTTTGTAAAGAATTTCAGTTATTAAAAGTAAATCTCATGAATGAAAAGACAAATTTATTCTCATAAAAGCAAAGAAGGGAGTAAATAAACGTTGAGAGATCTAAAGGAATACAAGATTTAATTTGAATGCCAATTATTAGGCTCTGAAATATCTTAATTTGAAGGAAAAGGTTTTAATGGCGCTTCTATTTGTAATTAGATAGTTATCTTCTGTACCAGAATAGAATGAAATTGAGAATGCCTGTAACTGCATGATATCTACATTTGCTGAGACATTCAGAAGAAAATTAAAACATTTTTGACAGTTTTAATCATAGAAAATATGTTAAAGAAAAGTACTCTGTGAATGGAGGTAAAAGGAACACACTTATAAAAATATTGGGGCTAAAATATGTACACATTTCACTACAAAAATAGAATAGGGACTCTCTTCCATTTATCATAATTGGCTCTCAGCTTATTTTCCTCAGCACCTGTAACAGGAAGTATTTTCTCAATTAAAAGTGTAATACTTACAAAGCAAAGTCATTGGAAAATAGTCAACAATGTCAAAACTATTAATGAGAAAATGCAACTTTGAAGACCTTTAAAATTTTATGAAAAATTAGAAATAATACAGAAAAATGTAAGTGACCAGGATATGATACATAAGTCAAAAAAACTAAGCAAAGTGTCTGGAAAATTATTCAGTTCATTTATATTTAATATTCAGATAGTCAAATTTGTTTTAATTACACTTTAAATATGTTTATTAAAAGAATTTATGGAACCTATAGAACCAGTGATAATTACATTATCCAATGAATTAATTAAAATTTTGAAATTATATAATTTTAATAATTTTAATGCCCCCTTTAACTCTAAAGTGACCACATAGATACTAAATTGCAAGATCATCCTAACTAGAACCTTGTTCATGACTCCGCTTTTTACCTTCCACAGCAATGTTGAGTCACAGAAGCTCAGATAATACACTCATTAATTCATTGATTAACTCATTCCCATATTTAACAAACACTTATTAAGCTCCATCTATGAGTCAAATATTGTTCTAGGTTCATTGAATATATTTTTGAGCAAAACAGGCAAACATGGGAGGGGGTCCAGTAATATACAACATACATAATAAATTTTAAAATAGCATTGTGTATTAGGAGTTATAAATCCTTTGGAAAACAAACATTCAAGGAGGTAAGGGGGCTTATGAGTGTGAGGAGTGGTAGGGAGATGACAATTTGCAATATTAAATAGGTGAGAAGGTGACACTTGAGCAAAGATTTGGAGGAATTTAGGGAGTTAGCCATGCATTATCTATGGAGAGAGCAGGCCAGGGGAGACAAAACTGCTACAGGGAAGGGCAACAACGCACCAGGCATGTTTGAGATGCAGCAAGGAGACCAGAATAGCTAGAGAGGAATAAAGGGGGAGTAGCAGGATATGAGACATGAAGGGCAAGAGAGGGAATGCAGTGGGATAGAAAGAGGAGAGATACAGATGGCGCACTTCAAAAATCCTCTAAACACTCTTGCTTACACAACAGCTAGAAGAATTTTTATCTCATTGAATGTTTTGTATTCTTACTTTTATATTAGCTTGGCTTTGTTATTAAATATCAGATATCCCATTTCTCTCCTGTCTTTGGTGAAGGATCTTAGATCTTTTGTATTTCCTTGATGCCTTGCTCTTTCAGGTTTGCATTCTCAGTCAAAAGAGCTCTTTGAAGTTTTGCTTCCTTATAGAATTCTTAAGAATCATATTTAATTTAATGGCTTTTTACTTTATATATGCTCATAGAGACTTTATGAAAAGAATAATTTTGAAAATAAAATCACTAAATATTTGGTAATTTCTCAACAAATTATATAGGCCTTGCCATAAGTAATGGATTTTTTTAAGTTAAAAAGTCAGCTTTATCCACAGAATATGATGTTTGGAGTGAGAGCTGAACTCAGGGTCCTGGCATCACTAATTATTAGCTGCATTACCTTGTGCAAATAAGACTTTCTGAACTTCAATATCTGTAAATGGGAATCAATAATAAGACCCACACCACAAGATCATTGTCAGATTTTTCTAAATGTGTGTGAAAATTTGATCAACTATGAAATGACGTACAAATGTTACCAACCATTATTATCACCAGTGCGTTAATATAGCATTATTCCATTCTGAGCTTTAGGATGGAATAATTAGAAAAGCATTTTTCAAATGTCTTTCCTGAAAGCTTTATTCTTCTGCTTAGAATTCCTACTATTCTCTTTTCAAAACGTCTTAAAACAATAAAATATTTAAAGATACAATTGAAGGAAAAGATTTAAGCTAAATGTGTTATATTCTAGGGTTGTATAATTCTCTCCACATGAAACACATTTAGTTTCCTAACATTAGCTCTGGCATTTCATTATATTTATGAATTATAAAATACCTCACATAGCAGCCTTGGTTTTTTAAATGTGGAATACAAAGTCATCACAAAAAGGACCTAAGAAAATTAAGTCCATATATACGCGTATGAAAAGAGAGAAATGAGAAAGGTGAAGGAACGAAGAAAAGAAATACCAAAATCTTGGGGTCTCCTTTGCTTCACCAAGGTAGAACCTAAGAGTTCTCAAGGAAACTGATGATCCCGACTTTCTGTTGGTTGAATTTACCAACAGAATATTCTTTAAGGAACGTTTTGTCCTCAAGTATGAAACTAAATTAACTCTTGGGATGCAATGAAATTAATATTGCTAAGTCTGTTCACTAATGATGAATATATAGCTGAGATTTTTCACCATGTGATTTTTAGTCTTGATTATCTGAACAGTTGTATTCACTGTTGATGTCAATAATCACTGAGTATATTTGTCAAATTGTTAAGCAAAGTTCTAAACATATTCAGGAGGCTACTGGTGAACACTTGTCTGGGTTTTCTTCTATTCATTGGGTTTCTGTAGGCTTTATCTCTTGAAAAAATATGCCTCCTTCATTTTTAACTTTTGTAGAGAGAAAGATGTTCATGGAATGTAGAAAACATTTTTTCAGAAAACTTATTCAAGATAACAGAGGACACAAAATAACTTTTTTAAAAATCCAAATTATAAGCTTTAGGAATTAGGTAAAAAGAAACTTGTTAATTAACAGCATTATCATTTTGTGTTTTCCTTGCGTCCTTTATGAAATGTGCTTCTGTTCTCAGCTAAAATTTTTAGACTAGACATAGATGAAGCATGCACCAAAGCCACAAGGTTTCATCAACTTTCATGGCCACTTATGCTTCAAGGCAAATCAAAGGTGTTTTGGCAATTAGTTAATAGAACAAACAAACAAAAGAACAGAGACAGATCTCTATGACTCAACTGATAGAGCTGAGGCATTTGCTGAGTTTCCTGGTAGATGTGGTTCCATAAAATGCCTGACATTAGAATCTGTGTCTTGGGAAGAAACCACCTCAGATACCAAGAACGAACCCTGAGGGTGGTCTCACTGATAGTTCTCAGTGTACTGCCATGTTCCCAAAGTGTGAAGGCTACATCTTTATTATGATGCTTATTACATTTTCTATAGTTAGCGGCAGGTTTGCCTTTCTCTGTGATATCCTTGAGCATACAAAAATGTTCATGTTTGTTTACCCAAACTTTAGCATGGCACCGGGCATATGTTGTATGTTCAAATAATTATTTGATCAATGAAAATGAATGCTCCCTGACATTATAATTTTCTTCCTAATATAACCTTTGAATGAAATATACAATAAATATAGAAGGGCATCCAAATATATATGTACTTTTTTTTCACTTCAGTTTCTATTAAGGAAAAAACAGTCTGAATCTAAAGTCACATACAGTAATCAAGCTTACCAAATAACTAGTAAGAAGTTCAAGTTTCCACTTTGATTTGCCCTTGCAGACACAGCCTGGGAGCATGGAGAATTTTCTGGTAACAAATGGGAATCTGGCGAACCAGTGATCTCTACATTAGCATTCTAATAACCAGAGGCCAACGTGCCATAGTGCTGTGTCAGAACTAATTTATGAAACTAGGTCCAAAGTCTCATTAAAGTGGTCACAATTCAGTGACTGCCCAGTAAAATTAGACTACAGTTTCATTCTTATAACACTGATTATTTTAACATACTATTAAGCACATATTTCAAGTGTTAAAACTAGCTTTGATTCTGTGAAGGGAAAAGCAACAACATTAGAAAGCTATTTACTTTTGCAGAAGATTGGCTCCAATCTCAGATTTTGGCTCAAGATGCTACAAATGTTCATATTTTAGAGCCCAGGGTGGGCTGCACTTGCATTTGCAAGTCTGGTACATTTGTGGGTTTTTTTGTTTCGCTTTGTTTCCTCAGAGTAAAAGCACTGCTGTGTAGCTCTTGTAAACCACAGGGCTGTGAACCCACCTGGCCAGGAAATTGCAGGCAGCACAGTTGGGAGTTGAATTTTCTTCTCCTTGCTGCCAGACAGATCTCTCTACAGCACTCCTTTAATCATGCATCCTCCCCTGTGATGCCAGAGCTCCTGGGACGCAGAGTGCATTGCTTTACAGGCTGCTTTCCACAGCCAAACTGGGTTTGAGTGGCATAGAAGGTGCGACATTCAAAATCTTATAAAGAACAAGGAGAGGTAGTGGGGAAAGTTCTATATTAGGAGTCTGGTGCAGCTGCAGTTCAATCTGCTGCTAACTCTCAGACAGTCCTGTCTGCTGCTGGGGCAGGGTATCACCTCTTTTGCTGGTTCAATGCTTGGCACATGGGCTTTGCTCAACAGGAAAGGTGGTTATAGTGAACTGAACTAACAGTACAAATAAGAAAGCCATTTAATTTCTCAGTATCTCAAACATCTATATATACGAAGTGGGAAGAATGGCTTCTGCTGTGCTTATTTCACAGGGTTGTTCTGAGGATCTCAACTAATAATAATTACCAAAACACTTTTTGGTGGTATGGTGCTTGTACTTGGGTAATGTATGGTTATGTCCATTCATTTATCAAACATAACAGACTGTTTTCTTTATCTCCTGAATTTTTATTCAATGGAACAGTAATGAATCCCTAAATCTTCTAAATGTGAACAATAAAAGATGCAGAATGACTTTTCCTGGCAGTCTGCATGCCATGGCTGAATTATTTAGACTTCTTTTTAAACCTGGGTGAGGAGAAAAAAAAAAAAAAAAAAAACCCTAAGAATAAAGATTTGTCTTTTAACTAATTATTTCAGAAAAATGTTTCTTTTAGACTTACCCACATTTAGAAGATACTGTTGATAGTGTGGATGTCCTATTATAAATTAGATATCATTTCCATATCAAAGTTAAATATCTCTGAAAAATGACAGAGTCAGCAGGGATTGCTAGTGGTAGAGTAAGTTGCAAGTGTCAGTTTATTGTAGCAGTGTAAATTATATTTAATTTAAAAGACTACATTTAACTTTTAAAATGAGGGTACTCCAAGCTGAATCCATGGCAAATAAATAAATATAAAATATTTTCCTAACTATGTCAGGGTATCTCATAAAGCAGTATACTGGAGGAGCTCTGATTTGCTGGATGCTAATAGATATATCGTCCAAAATATACTAAATTCATGTATATGTAAGAACATTTCAGTTAAATACAAGTGAGTCTTTTCTTGCAGTTCTATCTGGTAAGCGTAAATAACCAAGAAAAGGATATAAGGTAGCATTTTTATTAACAGTTTTACTGTGATAAATTTGTTTCACAATACCTAATAACATCTCCCAGCCAGGTGCGGTGGCTCACTCCTGTAATCCTAGCACTTTGGGAGGCCAAGGTGGGTGGATCACGAGGTCAGGAGATCAAGACCACCCTGGCTAACACGGTGAAACCCCATCTCTACTAAAATAAATAAATAAAATTAGCCAGGCGTGGTGGCACGTGCCTGTAGTCCCAGCTACTCGGGAGGCTGTGGCGGGAGAATAGCTTGAACCCGAGAGGCGGAGGTTGCAGTGAGCTGAGATCGCGCTACTGCACTCCAGCCTGGCGACAGAGTGAGACTGTCTCAAAAAAAAAAAAAAAAAAATACCAAAACATTGTTCTGATAAACAACACTTTAGAAAATGTGTTGGCAAAATGTGTTTGGTTAGACTCACTGGAGCCCAAACAAAGTTATGCCTTTTGGTCTGTATAAATTTAATTAACAGTAGACTTATTGAGCATCTATTGCATAAACAACAGTGCGCTGGGTGCTGAAGGGCATAAGAAGCTGAGTGAAATTATGACTGCCCTTTAGAAGTCCAAAGTCAAAGGGCACCCATACTCAGTGTCATGGAAATGGTGTAATAAAGTAGGCGGGAGGAGGGAGAGTCACATCTATTTGGGCGCAGAATTGAAAGTATCTTCCCAAGAGTCAAGAGCATGAAATAATAGAAAGCCATTGTGATCACCTTTAATAGTATGCTTACAAAGACTGGTCCAATAAACGTATCTACATGGCTGGTTAGTATTCTGGTGGATGACACTTTGGAATTGCACCCGTCTCCCTTTGCTTCATCTCACTGACCTCAAGTTAGAATAGGTTCAGCTCATTGACTTTTTTCAGTTCCATAACTTTATAGTTATTTCTGTCACGGCATCATGCTATTGCTTATTCAGTTTTAAAATAAAGAAGAAACAAAAATTGGCTAAATTTTTGAGAGCAGTTAATACATTTTTCATTAACTTGCTGTGAAAAGATATCCAACAGGATATTTTTCAATTGTTTGAACCTGAGGTTTAATATCAGAGGGATAATTTTGGAGCAAATTTTACTTTTTTTATACTTTTTTCATGCTAACTTGAAATATTGAAACTTCAGAATGAGATGGGTCTATTCTCTACTTAGAGAGAATCATGACAAAATGCAAATGGCCCTTCTCCCTTCAAGTGGGGACGTGCCAGGCATCAACTAGCCACAGGTAGAGTTCTCTTAACCTGTGGCTAGTTCTCTTCTGCTTCATCCCTATGGCTGGAATGGAGTGAGGGTAGCTAGCTCCTCCACATAGATGTGATGTGTAGTGCACCCAAACATAAATAAGCCTTATCAAAAGAATTCATTTAAATGGTGCCTGTTTGGTTTTATCAATCCTCACTCAGAAGAATATAATTCTAATAGCCAGATAACAACGTGGACCAGCCTGGTATACAGGCATCTGTAAAGGTACTTCTGCACAATGACTACAAATTTAACTAGGCTTTTTGAAATATGCCAAAAGCATTTATTGGGAGGGATTAAACCCACATCATTTCTTGAGAACAATTTAAGAGCTCTGAACATTGGTATTTTGTATAAATCTGTTTGTAAATCCAGAAAACAAAGAAATAACACCTTACTTTTTGTGTTTCAATGTTTTACTACAAAGCCCCTAGCTTAGAGAGTGTAGAAAATTGAACCTTGGTCATTCTTCCATTTACTCTACTTTGTGAGTAACTTACACAGTGCCAGGATAATCAAGGAACAAAACCTCAGGAGACCTCTCTGTTGTTGGTGACCACAGAGTTACTGCTAGGATGCCATACTGTGTGTCTGGTCCCTTAAAGGCCAACAGCTCTTGAGGCATGAGAACCTAAGCCTTGGCTTCCAATGAAGCTGGATTGTCCTGAATACCCAATTAGATCTTGTATTTATAAAGTTCAATACAAAGGGACTGCTCGTTCATTTGAATCTTGGCAAAGCTTATGTTCACTATGATTACTTGAGCTCTTTGCCCACTGTACCCTCCTCCATGGAATACTTTCTGCCCCTTTCACCCTTCTGCCTGTCTACTAAAACCAGGTTTTAGATGATAAACAACATAGTACTGCAAAATATATAAATATGCATACAGATATCCTTCACTTAGGATGGGGCTACATCCCAATAAGCCCGCGGTAAGTTCAAAACGCTATAAATTGAAAGTGTGTGGCTGACTAGGAGCTATGGCTCACTTCCACTGCCCAGCAAAGCGAGAGAAGTATAGTTTCTACAGAATGCAAATTGCTTTCCTACCATTAAAAACTCAAAAATCGTTAAGTTGAACTGTCATAACTCGGCGACCATCTGTATTTAAGCATAAATTTCCATACATCCAAAAGAAAATTCTGCATTTGAACACGCTTCATTGTATATAAATGGGAAAGTAATTTCTCTGGCATTTTTTAACACCTTTGAAAGGAGGTTAATGTGTGGAAATACTGAGTTCAACAACATTTCATGAAAGGTTTTTCATCGTGTGAATATGCTGTCAATCTCCTAAGTGTGTTTTCAGAATCACTCACAGTATATTATTTTTAAAAACAAGATAAATGCTACAATATTTTGTCAATAAAATTAATTCTCAAGCTTTTTATTTATTGATGAGAATAATTTTACATGTTCATTTTATGTCATTAAGTCTAAGCTAGAAATATATAAAAGATGTCTGATGATATTTTCATGGGCATGTGCCCTCTACCATCATTACGGAGCTTAAAAAACTTGTAGAAATCTGTTTTTATTTTACATGCATTTTTTGTTACAACTGTGTCACATCTAAAAGATTCAGACAGCCTCGATCTTCGCTGTGCCTTATTCTAAGTCATACAAGAGTCACTATCTTCATGACTGATTCTTGGGTCTTTACTCAGAACCCTAAATTATATCCCATTCAAATCAGGTTTGAAGCTCTAATTGGGGTTTCTAATGATCTTCTCACACCCAATAATCCACCCACAACATGTTCTCTTTTCTTAAATATATCAGCTCACAATCTGCTAAAACCACTTTTTCACTAAAACCTAATGTCTCTGGCCCAGCACAGTGGCTCACGCCTCTTTAATCCCAGCACTTTGGGAGGCCGAGGTGGGTGGATCACTTGAACTCAGGAGTTGGAGACCAGCCTGGCCAACATGGTGAAACCCTGTCTCTGCTAAAAATATAAAAATTAGTAGGGCAGGGTGGCAGGTGACTGCAGTTCTAGCTACTTGGGAGGCTGAGGCAGGAGAATCACTTGAACCCAGGAGGCAGAAGTTGCAGTGAGCCATGGGCGGCAGAGTGAGACTCTGTCTCAGAGAAAAAACAAACAAACAAACAAACAAACAAATGAAAAACCCTATTTTCTCTGACGTGAATATTTATCAACACATAATTTACAATTTTCATTCCTATTTTCTTAAATTCCTTATTAGTTATAAATTACATACAGAATAAAATAAGTAAGTTATGAGGAATAATGCTATAATTTAAAGCCATGCTCTTACCACCCAATTTAAGAAATACTACCTTACTATTAACTTTAATGTCTTCTGGGTGTCGTTTCCAAGTCCCACACTTTTTCTACTCCTTTAGAGGTAACCTTCATCCTAAATTCCTTGTTTATCTCTGCCTTCTTTTTTTTAGAAAAATTTTTATTTCCATAGGTTTTGGCGAACAGGTGGTATTTGGTTACATAAGTTCTTTGGTGGTGATTTGCGAGAATTTGATGCAGCCTTCACCCTAGCAGTATACACTAAACCTAATTTGTAGTCTTTTACCCTTCACCCCCTCCCACCTTTTCCCCCGAGTCCCCAAAGTCCATTGTATCATTCTTATGCCTTCGCATCCCCATAGCTTAGCTCCCACTTATGAGTGAGAACATACGATGTTTGGTTTTCTATTCCTGTGTTGCTTTACTTAGAATAACAGCCTCCAGTTCCATCCAGATTGCTGCAAATGGCAGTAATTTGTTCCTTTTTATGGTGGGTAGTATTCCATCATATATATATATATATATATACACACCACAATTTCTTTATCCACTTGTTGATTGATGGGCCTTTGGGCTCGTTCCATATTTTTGCAATTGCGAATTATGCTGCTATAAATATGCATGTGCAAGTATCTTTTTCGTATAATGACTTCTTTTCCTCTGGGTAGATACCCAGTAGTGGGGCTGCTGGATCAAATGGTAGTTCTACTTTTAGTTTCTTAAGGAATCTCCACACTGTTTTCGACAGAGTTGTACTAGTTTATATTCCCCCACCAGTGTAGAAGTGTTCCCTTTTTACCACATTCGTGCCAATATTCATTATTTTTTTATTTTTTTATTGTGGCCATTCTCGTGGGGGTAAGGTGGTATCGCACTGTGATTTTGATTTGCATTTCCCTGATCATTAGTGATGTTGAGCATTTTTTCAAATGTTTGTTGGCCATTTGTATATCTTCTTTTGAGAATTGTTTATTCATATGCTTAGCCCACTTTTTGATGTGATTATTTGGTTTTTTCTTGCTAATTTGTTTGAGTTCTTTGTAGATTCTGGATTTTAATCCTTTGTCAGATGTATAAATTGTGAAGATTTTCTCCCACTCTGTGGGTTGTCTGTTTACTCTGCTGACTGTTTCTTTTGCTGTGCAGAAGTTTTTTTTTTTTTTTCTAGTTTTATCCCATGTATTTTTATTTTTATACAATATATCATTCCATTTTGCAATTAAGTTTACATGAAAGAATTCATATTGTAGGTATTTTTCCAGGGCATTATTTTTGTTCAGTGTTAGGTTTCTGAGGTTATCAATATATCAATATTTCCTATGGCCCTAATTCATTTTCTCTCTCTCTCTCTGTCATTTCTCTACTGTTGTATAGTATTCCTTTTGGTAAATATCCTACCATTTGTTTATCCTATTAAAAATACAATGGATATTTGTGCCTTTTTCCAGGAATCTTTTCAATTCCAATGTACTACAATGAACACACTTGTATATATCATATGGTACACATGTGTAAAAGGTTTTTTAAGTGTGTACTTCCTGGATCACAGAGTTTGAACATTTTAAGTTTATTAGAAACTGCTGAATTATTTTTCAAAATAGTTTTTACCAATGTACATTTATATCTGCATTCTACACGAATTCTATTTGCTCAGAAATGCCAACATTTGATATTACCAGGCTTTGTAAACTGTAAATTCAATGGGTTTTATTTGTATCTCATGATGTTTTAACTTGCATTTCCCACTACTAATGAGGTTGAGCATTTTTTCATATGTTTATTCACTATTAATGTTTTCCCTTGTGTAAAGTGCCTTTACTAGGTTTTTTATTAATTTTCTATTTGGTGTTTTGACTCTCTTTACTATGATATGCATGAGTTTCCTATATATTCAAGAAACAAATCCTTTATCAAATTTATGGTTCTTTTCACTACCTTTATGTGGCTTTTTATGACCAGAAATTCTTAATTTTAATGAAGCAGAATTTATCAATTTTGTATTTTAACGTTAGCGATTTTTTATGTCTGGTTTAACATTATCCTCCCATATTCTTGGCTCAAAAAGATATTCTATTTTATTGCTTTCTAAACATTTTATATTTTTTCCTTTCATATTTAGGCAATAGTAATTGATTTTTTTGGTATGGTGTAGGTAGATGTTCAATTTCATATTTGTCCTTGTGGATAACCAATCATTCCAGCATTATTTATTTAAGAATCAGTCTTTCCCTCACTGATCTGCTATGTCAGCTCCATGTGTTTATATATGTCAAGTGTATGCATGTACAGTTTTGTCATATATACGTGTGTGTATTTCATGTTCATTGGTCCCTTTCCTATCTCTGTACCATTACTACAGCCTTAATTACCACAGCTTTAAAATACATATTGATAAGGCAACTTTACCAACTTCATACCTTTTTTCCAAGTGTATCATGGCTATGTTTGGCCTTTGTTCTATTGTACAAATTCAGAATCAGCTTGTCAAGCTTCAGGCACATACATAAAAAATATTGGGGATTTTATTGGAATTACATGGAATCCATAATTATCTTGAAGAGAACTGACATATTTATTATATTGAGTCTTCTAATTTTTCTGTTTATGTAAGGTAACCGCAAAATTTTTCAATACAGTTTTATAATTTTTTTCATTAAGGTCTTTCAAGTGTTGTAATAGATTACCCCTTAATACTTTGTCTTTTATAGTATGTAAAGAATATACTTAGGCTATATTTTATACATATTATTGTTGTATAGAGCTGTACAATTGAATTTTGTATACTGGCTTTGCATTCAATAAACTTATTAAACTCTTTTATTAATTGTAATAATCCGTGGATGCTTTACAATTTTTTACGTGAGCCCACATATCATCAGCAATTAGTGACAGTTTTGTTTCTTCTCTCTCATTTCTAAAATTGCTTTCCTGTCTTATTGCACTGACTAGGACATCTAGTACAATATTATATAAAGTTTAATATAGTGGGTGTCCTTTTAAATTATCTGATCTTAAAGCTAATGTGCCCAATGTCTCACTAGACATCATTTCTTGAAGCATTAGGTATAATGTTTAGTATAGATTTTTGTAGATCTTCTTTATTAAGTAAGGAATTTTTCTTCTCTTCCTAGTTGCTAAGGATTTTGTCACATATTTGTCACCTATGTTGAATCAGATGAATGTATGTCTCATATTCTTTAACCTGGGCATAGTGACCTGTCCCTGCTGAACCACAAGGATGTAAAAACTAAAACTCATGTTCTGGCTGCAGCAAATATCTTTAAGGAACAAGCCAGGTGCAGTGTTCTTTTTCCATTTGATTTCCTGTTTCCACTCAGGTGGAATGTTCTTCAAATCCCTTACTTTCTTGCTAGTTTTATGTTGCATTCTTGAAAAGGATACATTTATATTTTATCCAGAATTTTTGGTTGTTTTCAGTGGTGGATAGCTCAGTGTATTTAGTCCACTGTGCAAGAAATAGAAGTATATTCCCTTTCCTTTCTGTCAAAATAATATCGCTCATTTCTTGAAGCACATCTCCTTTAGATTTCCCTTTCTATCATCATTTGGAAATTTTAACTTTGTTCAATCTAGTTATTTATATTACTTTCCAAACCTTCTCCTCCCAACTTTCCAATTTCTTAACAGTTTTACATATTTCTTTAAGATTGAGGTTGGTCGATTGTATGCATAGACTGTTTTGTCACATACTTAAACCTCTTTTTGTCTATCCCAGAGACAATAATATTTTCAGTTTATGAAGGCAAAGTATGTGCTCTCTTCTCCTTTTGACAACCTTGGAATTCAATAACTACGTATTCCAGTTGCTGAGTGCATTTTGTTGTTCCTTTAGTAAACCTGGTATGATTTATGATCAAATCCTTCTAGCTTCCTTTTCTATATAAATGGAAAATATATCATAGGAAATTTAATAAGTCCTCCTATGAACAGAACTCTATTTCATACAAATGTTTATGCATACTGAAAAACTCGTAGCAAAAAATGAAAATCAGAAGAACATTTCATTCTCTTTTTGTTTCGTGAAGCATTTCTGGCCAGTCACAGCGGCTCACGCCTGTGATCCCAACACTTCGGGAGGCTGGGGCAGGAGAACTGCTTGAGGCCAGAAGTTTGAGATAGCCTGGGCCTCCTAGCCAGACCTCATTTCTACAGAAAATTTTAAAAATTAGCCAGGTATAGTGGCACATGCCTGTAGTCCTACCTACTTCAGAGGCAGAGGAAGGAGGATTGTTTGAGACCAGGAGTTCAAGGTTACAGTGAGCAAAGATTTCCCCACTGCACTCCAGCCTGGGCGACAGAGCAAGACCCTGTCTTTTAGAGAGAAAAGAAAAGCATTTTTGATTCTCCTCACTTTGCTCAACATTTTGATTGTTTATAGTACTCATCGTTTTCTAATATGGTATATAGTTTTTATTTATTATGTTTGTTTCTCACTATCTTCCCTCAGTAAAATGTAAGTTCCACAAGGGCAGAGATATAATCTGTTTTGTGCATGACATATCCCAAACAGTGCCTGACATAGAGTAAATGCTCAATAAATATATGTTGAATGAATCAATGGTGTACAATATTTGCATAAACAAATAGTAAAAAGAAAAATAAAAGTTCATGATTTACTTTTCTCAAATGGTTTCATATTTCTTAATCAGTGCTGTTTTATTTTATGCTTTCAGATATCAACATGGCAGGAGAGCCCAAACCATACAGACCAAAACCTGGAAACAAGAGGCCCCTTTCTGCACTTTACAGGTAAGTAGATAAGCACTGTTTTACTCTATATATTAGTGAAATTTTCTTGCAGCTTTATAAGGCAATATAACTTGTAAGGCATCCACTATTTAAAATAATAATCCTTATTGGAATAAAGTACAACAAATGTTGTTGCTCAACATATAAATATATCTTGCTGCATTGGCAAGGATCTCAGATGCCTAACCTTCTCATATCTGCTTATACAACCATTCTACAAGATACTTATCTAATAAAAATCACTAGGGACTCTACCTGACAAGTGGGTGGAAACGCCAATGTTGGTTGATTTTTATTTTATTTTATTTTATTTTTTGAGATGGAGTCTCTCTCTGTTGCCCAGGCTGGAGTGCAGTGGCACAATCTCAGCTCATTGCAACTTCTGCCTCCCAGGTTCAAGCGATTCTCCTGCCTCAGCCTCCCAAGAAGCTGGGATTGCAGGTGCCCACCACCACACCCAGCTATCTTTATTATTATTATTTTTAGTAGAGACACAGTTTCACCATGTTGGCCAAGTTGATCTTGAACTTCTGACCTCAGGTGATCTGCCTGCCTCAGCCTCCCAAAGTGCTGGGATTACAGGCATGAGCCACCATGCCCAGCTCTTGGTTGACTATTAACTGCATGCCATGTTCTATAGCTATTTTACATATGTTGTTTAATTTAATTTTCACAAGACTCTTGCAATGTAGATATTCCTGTTCTCATAATGCAGCTCAGGAACCTGAGACGCAGTTTCTTAGTGATTTTTTTCAAGGTCACACCATTGGTTAACAATGGCACCAATACTCAAACTCATGCCCTCTGTACCTTAAATTCTTTCCACTCAATCAGTCAGCCTTCTTTATTACAAAGTACATGTTTCTCTCATGCCCATTTTTCCCAGACAACAAATATAGTTCTTCTCTTCTCCAGAGAGACAGATCCAATTCCTTTAACCTTTCCTGAAGTGCTTGGGTCTGAGTCACTTAACACTCTGGTCTTTCCCCTCTACATATCCCAATTTGTCAGTGTCTCTATCTACACTGAGAATCCAGGTGAAGAGAGTAGACTAGATTTAGCACCTTTGTTGTTCTGTATATATTTCTATTATGTTAAGTAGAATTGAGTTGATCTGGGGAAGAGTACAAGGGTGAACTTATATAACTTTCAGTTCTTTAAAAACAGCCACTTCTGAAAAAAATTATGTTCTGCTGTTAAACCATATGTCCCACTTCATGTACTTTTGCCATTAGTTTTTGTACTGTAAGTGCTGACTTTGTGTCTGTCGCTGTTAAATTCTCTTTCGTTAGATATAGCCAATTGTTCCAGGCTATTGAGATCTCCTATCATCCAATTTATTTGGTTTTCTCCCAGATACATATCATCAGTCCATCAGTATCTGCATCTGAAGAGTTAACATAAAAGTGTTGAGCAAGGCTTCTTTTTTCTCTGATATCATTTGGATAAAGGAGAATTAAGTTATATGTGTTAAAATTGATTATTTTCTGATTTAGTGTAGTAAGAAGAGTGCTCAAAAATAGCCTGGAGCACTTTCCTTGTTTTTGTTCTCTGAAAACTAGCATATCTTCTTTTCAGCCACTTATAGCCTCATTTTTTGAACTCTAAGATGAGGGTCAGAACTAGATCACTTCTGAGGTCCTAGTCATGGCTAGTACCCCAGGGCTCTCTACTGTATGGTATTCAGAGATTTTTAAAGCTATACTGAAAAATACATCATAATTTATCTCATTTTGGTTTTTGTTTTAATAAAACATTTTCTTAAAAATGGAAAGCAATAGAGTATAACAAATGTTGATAGTGGGTCATGGGGTAATATTGACATTGAAGAGCAGAGATGATATTATCAACAAGAAGCAAATGACACATTCTGTACCTTGTTTGAGGTAAAGGAGATGATTTATAAAACCGAGAAATTTTTATCAGATTTATTTGTAAATGTATACATTAGTGCTGCAGCTAATGCAGAACATTTGAAAAGTCATATTTTCAATTACTGCTAAAACAAGCTGCCAATGACTTTTTTTCTCATCAAAGAGTTGCTGCTGTCTGTGCAATGATGTTAATTTTCGTATTTTCTCTTTTTTTGGATTGTTTTGATTTTCTTACGAGAATGGAAGCTCATGACATGAATAAATGTCATTTTAACTATTATTTCTCTATTACTATTATGTTCAATTGTGTTCAAAAGAACTAGAAGCAGAATTTCATTTAAATACGCTATATTGCATACAAGCCACATTAGTGAGGAAGTGCTTATTTATCCTCCTTTTATCTGTTTACACAAATTAAGGCTGTACACTGAAATTGCAAAACAGTAACAAAGGGGATACAAGAATGTGAATGTATAGCTGAGGAAGCCCTTTTATACACATTTTCTCATTCTCACATAAGCTTAAGAAAAAAATTACCTTAATTTTATGTGGACAAACTATGTTTTCCTAGTCATTATTCATCTGTTCATCAGATAACTCTACAAAATTGGTAGTATATACTATGCTGTATAAATGAGAAACCTGAGTTTCCAAGACAATAAAGGGTTTGTTCAAGACAAGATCACAGGATTAGGAAATGCGCTCTGGTTTTCAGCCTTCACGTCTAGTATTCTTACCACTAGATTATAGCTCCCTGTATTTAGTCACTTGCTACCATCTAAACAACACAGATAGGGAAAGTAGAGATTTTTTGAGCATCAAACTAGTCATCAATACTATCACTGTCCATGAATACCATGCCAGCAAGTCGCAGAGGAAATACTATACAATAAACACTACATAAGAAAAACAGAGATACCACCTATTTGTGTGATCATAGGGCACAAGTTTTAAGCTTCAAGTAAGTTCTTTTTGTAACATAATAGTTGTGTAATTTTCCTGAGAGGATAGAGTGGGATAAATGAGGTAAAAGCACTTAGTTCAATGTAGAGAATATGGTGGCGGCTTGGAAAAGGGATGGTTTCTGCTTTCCTGTTCTTCGTATCTCTGAATCTGTTTTTTTTGCTTGTTTGTTTCTTTTTTTTTTTTTTTTTTTTTTTTTGAGACAGAGTCTCAATCTGTCACCCAGGCTGGAGTGCAGTGTCATGATCTCGGCTCACTGCAAGCTCCGCCTGTTGGGTTCACACCATTCCTCTGCCTCAGCCTCCTGAGTAGCTGGGACTACAGGTGCCTGCTACCACTCCCGGCTAATTTTTTGTATTTTTAGTAGAGACAGCATTTCACCATGTTAGCCAGGATGGTCTTGATCTCCTGACCTCATGATCCGCCCACCTCGGCCTCCCAAGGTGCTAGGATTACAGGTGTGAGCCACCGCGCCAGCTTCTGAGTCTGTTGTCTTATCTGTAAAATGCAAGAAGGGGAATCGTTTCACTTGTTCATTCATTCATTCATTCGTTTATACAAGATATATTTATTGTGTATCTACTATGGTCTAGGGACTGTGGTAGTGCCTTTCTAGGAAACTAGCATAGAAAATGGCATGAGCAGGGTGAAGAGAGAGCATAATGTAATGAAAGTAAGTTATTTGTATGAGGGTAGTCTCTGATTTACCTTCCTGCTCTAAACTGCTATGTCTCTATAACTATTCTATTTGGACCACTAAGTGAACTACCACCGGACTTTCTTCTTCACGTACATCCACCTTATCTCCAATACCAATCACAAAGTGGTATTCACATGAAATATCCACTGAGGCGTAACTTTTATTTGTTTCTTCTTTTAATAGAATTTTCAACTCAGCCAAGCAACACTCAGTAAGGCCTTATTATGTGTAGAGTAAACATGGTATACATAGAAAATAAAACAGAGTGAGACTTCAAAAAACTTACAGTCTTATGATTAAGTTAGATGCACAGATGAATAAAGACAACTGAGAAGTATGCATACACTTCTGTAAGAGAATAAATGAGGAAGTTACTGATTCTGTCTAGGGGGAAGGGAGTGAAAACATCTGGAAAGTTAAAGGAAGAAGACAACACTTGAGCTGGCTTTTGAAGGGAAAGAGAGAGGGAAGGGCATCTCATAGTAGGAGCTAGGATAGTCTCCTTGGTGGGGAATGGAAAACTGGGACATTATGGTGCCCAGGCTGTGAATATATCTATGTATCAGGTTAAGAAGAGTTGACTTTTATTCTGTAGGCAACAAGGAACCACTTAAACATGGTGACTGATTGGAAATGGGGTGTGAGGAGAGTGAGAGTCACAAATATATCCAAGGTTTTCTAGTTCAGGCTACTGAGGGAATGATCACATGAGCTGAATAGAAGAAGTAGGAAACACATGATAAGCAATGGCAGGCTCAGGTGTAACGTCGAGGAAAGGGAGCAAAAAGGAATTATTTCAGTCTTGGACATGAATTCATAAAGACAGACAGTTCATTAAAATAGCACTTGCAATAAAATGTCTCCCATTAGAGTCTATTTGTAAATGAAACATAATTAATCATTTGTGAACATTTCATAAATATTGGAACTGGTCCTAATGGTGAATAGCTAATCCATTCTCTAGGGAAAACATTGTAACTTTTAATAAATTGCTGCTTCAAATATGTTATGTACATTACACAATATCTGTGGCAATCTAAAATAATAATTCTCCCCCAGGAAGTGAGTTTTCCACCATGCCAACTTTCAATTAATGCTCAATAATTGCTAAATGAGAATAATTGTATGATGGTTTTGCTTCTATTTGTAAAGTAGACAGACCTTTCCTCTTTGATGGAAGGCTAACAAAAAATATCAAAGAACAAAGACACTATTTATCAGAGCTGAACAAGAATGGATTTTTATTTACCTAGAGGTGACTGCCTCCTTCTTGCAGAGAACTCAGCTCAGTAAGACATGTAGTATATATAGTTTCATCCCATTGATTCTGTAAAAATCAATCATCTGGTACTGTTGCCAAATACTGCTTTTGACTATCATACAAATGCCTCTTGTAGCAACCTTCCCATCCCACCCAGATGACCATGAGAATCAAGAGTGTCACAAGTCATTTAAAGAGTCTTTAAGATTGTCACAAGATAACCTACAGTTTCAGCCACCATTTTAAGATCATCACAATTGGTGGTGGTCACCATGAATGTGGGTTATATTACAGTAACTCCAATGATAAAAAATAACTTTCAGAGCACAGACCAAGTAAGGTGACTGCAGCAAAATATCTCTGGTGATTCACTCACCATTGGACCTATGTGAGTTTTGTTTCCATCCTTCATGGTGGCTCTGGCACATCATGGGAATAGGGACCCAAAAATCACCCAAAATGACCCCTAGAGCCTTGAAAGTAGAAATGAAAGTAATGGAAGCTAATTTCAGCTAATGCTAAATAGCAAAAATCAATATGAAGGAAAAACATCCTGGTCATCTTCACTTCATTGACTTGTACTGTTTGCTGAGAAATGTTTACCAATTAGCTATTGATCATTTTATTAATTTTCTGTCTTCTTTTATAACATCAAGGATAACACACATTCCCTTTCAGAAGCTTAAATTTCCATTATCATTATCTCCCTTTGCACTGGCAAAGGCTTCCTTCCATTTCACCTACCCAGCCAGATGGATCCACTCAAACTACAGTGTGAGGAGAGGGAAATATTTTCTCCTACCCGCCATATTAATACATCCTGTCTTTCTGAAACTGACACAAGCCCAAACGCTGACCTGCCTCCCTGGTTTACTTTGACTGTATGTTATTGCTTAGGTCTACATAGCAATTACAGTCTCTTTCTGCTCAGGATCCCATCTTTCCTATGCAACCAAATTACTGATGTATGGTTATCAAGATCCACAAGAGAAAATACCAAAAAGAGTGTATATTTCTAAAACTCAAACCTGAATATCCATACATCTGGGTAATTGAGGGAGAGTTCTCTTATTCAGAAATCTCCACGAGTGAATGTTGAAATGCTTTTGTTCTAGAAAAGGTGTCAAACCTTCACTTTATCGATGGTTTAAAATTGTGCAAATGTTTTATGTGTGCTTGTTCAGTTTGCTTGGTGGAAAAAATGTTTGACCTACCTCCTAAAATAACCTGAGCATTATCAGTGCTTTGAATTTGATCTTTTGTTCCTCAGCTTTTTGGGTTGCATAAAGGAAGATACAAAATTTCCTAAAAGCGAATGTATTTAAGGAGCCTGCAACTATTAGAGATACTCTACAAATTTTAGTTATCCTCATCATTATGATTATTCAAAGAAAACATCTATAATAAAGTATTTTAGGAGGTTTTTCTTGTTTTTTTTTGTTTGTTTGTTTTTTAAGACAGGGTCTCGCTTCATCACCCAGGCTGGAGAGCAGTGGGCGTGATCTCAGCTCACTGTAACCTCCGCCTCCCAGGTTCTAGTGATCTTCCCACCTCAGTCTCCTGAGTAGGTGGGACTACAGGTGTGTGCCACCATACCTGTCTAATTCTTTTTTGTATTTTTAGTAGAGACAGGATTTCACCATGTTGCCCAGGCTGATCTCAAACTCCCAAGCTTAAGCAATCCACCTGCCTCAGCCTCCCAAAGTGCTGGGATTACAGGTGTCAGCCACTGTGTCCAGCTTTGAAAGGTTATTTTATATGTTTTTAGCTATGATGATGTTGCTAAATCTCACACAGTCAACTAAACTGGTTAATGTTTCCTATAACTTCTTTAAAAATAAAATTTTTAAAAAGATTATTTTACTTATAGTATGTTCCTCACATTTTAACACTAAGCAAATATAACTTATAGACCTTTTATTTAAAATTTTCAAAAAGTGCTGACACAATACCCATTAAACAGTCCTGCTGCAGGCAATTCTCTCTGCTAGGCTAAAGAATGGCCTATTTGCAGATTTCTGTTATGTTTTTAATGCAGGAATATCCATTAATATCTTCTGGCATGTAGAAAGAATAGGGTAGATATAGAGGGAGAACGTAATGCAGAGAATCCATCTCTAAGACCTTTGTGGTTTATGTTGCTAGTCTTCAGGTTATTTGAAAGACGACATTTCTATTTGTTTGGTTTGACATAGTTTATGATAAAAATCAAAGGAAGTAAAGCCATGCAACCAATTATAAAAAGAGAAAAGTAGCAAGAGTCAATAATTCGGTGGGAATTGAGGGAGGTGGGCAGGTAGGATCAAGCAAATCAAGCAAAAGTTTAATTATACTAATAAAACTTATGCAGTCACAAAGTATTACATGAGCGCAACAAACCTAGCCATGAGATTCCTGGTAGTCGAAAACAGGAGCAAAATAATCTATGTAACCATGTAGTAAAAGGAAATACTTGAATATGTGTGAGAAGAAACTATGTTTTCCTAACTCTGTTTTCTGACGTAAACTTATTATATAGGCCTTCATAGGAAGTCACCTAAACAGCATGGCAAGTACCACCTTGAGTAGCATTTACATAATACATGCATGCGTGCGTGCACACACACACAGGTTTTAAAGCTGATGCCATTTTTCTTATGAACTCAATAAAAGCCAAGGATAAACTGTAGCAGAACAAATCACACAATATTCCTTTCCTTTCTGCTTCTCCCAAGGCAGTTTACTATGCTGTGACAAATTTATCATCCTATAAAATTCTAGGAGTAGTGTTCCATATAGCTAGATCTACAGACCAGGCCTTCAAATTACCACACAGCTGCATACTTGGAGGAGATAGAAAGGAAAAGTGGGCTGACCCCTTGGTTGGCTTTTCCACTCAGCTTCTAAGTCTAGAAGAAAAAGACAATGCTTGGATGTCTAGAACCTTTTACATGGTGACCACTTGACCTGTTACTTAAGACTCCTCTTTCTTTGAGGTGGGGAGAAGTGGAAAAGGAATAGTAAACCAAGCATGGGATAGAAAGGGCTGAAAAATTCACATCATTCTTACAGTTGGCAGGTGCCAATGAAGACAGGCAACTGATTCTTTCTAACTGTTGATTTTACTACACCTTGGAAACTGTAGCCTGTCATGAAATTGTTGCTTTCTTTTATATATAAAAGCATGGTTCTGTGCTGAAGCTAAGATCTCTTCATCAGCAGGACTCACATTATGGTCTTTTATGCTATATTCTCCTGGCATCTCACTGTGGGGTATTGCGGTTAGAGCACCAACAACAGCACTAGTCCCTACTGGAGCTTAGCAGGAATGTGTGCATCTCATATTGCTGGGTCATTGTGCAAGTGCCCCCTGCCTGGGATGAAGATGCTTTGTGGGTTTTATCTTGCAAAGGGCAATGCCCTTGCTTGCTTATAAGTCGAAGTGTCTTCATTGTCAGTGTTGAGTTCATTTTTTTCATTATTTTATTGGTATTGTTCATTGTCTTTCTATCCAGTGACCTGTTTCTTGTTTTAGGACAGTCCTTAGTAGAGAATGTAGGGTCTTGAGCATCCAACCTATGATAAATTCGTAAGTCGGTTGTTTGTTTTAATTTTGAAGTGTTATCTCATTCCCTTTGTGCTCACCATATCACCTTCTCCTTCTCAATCTATCCCTGTATTCAAGATTCCAGGATATGCTTTTCTCTCCATATTACTGTATGGAGGGTAGCATGAAATAAATTGAAATGTCTCTAAAGATTTATCTCTAAATGAATCAAATTAAAGACTAAAAATTTTTAATGTTACAGTGTTACTCTCTCATCATACTGTTGGGGAAATGTAATTAAAACAAATATTTTCCCAAGTCAGAAATGCTCTCCACAAAGCTAATAGAGAAAGAAAAAGCTTGTATTATCGAATAAACATTAAGCCAAAATGTGGTGCACATCACAGGCAACCTAAGAGACTGAAGACAGAAAGAAATCTTACCTTTTTATGTAGCTAAACACATGCAACCTATTACATACATATTTTCAATATAGTCAATAACTAGTCCTGAAGTAAGAGGATTGACAGCACCATTTGTCATAGATCTTTCATTCTAACTTTTCCTGGTAATTGGGGTGACCATTTATTTATGTTAGGTAATTGACTTTATGCAAAAGAAAAACAAACTTTTCATATTCTCATGAAAGGAGGTAGTTCTGCAATTTGGAATAAGCCTCCTGCCCCCACTCTGCCTCCCCAGGTCCTTGAGAAAGACATTCCTGGGTCATAAAGCTGACAAAATGCCAATCTAGTCTTCAAGTGGATTTATATGTATTTCAAAAAGAAGATGAAGTAATTGCAATTAATAGTTTTCTAAAGTAAATCCACAAATCAAAAGGAAGGGAGGGAAATCTCTTTATTTTCAATAGGGAGAATTAAGCCACCTGTTTTTAATTTGCATTTGTCCTTGGAAGCACAAGGAAGAAAAATCAAGGTTCAGAAAAACTGAGCAACCAGCCAGGAAGTCTAAAAGCTAGGGCTGGGGTTCAGGTTTCCTGCCTCCAACTCTAAATTATTCTGTATTTTTCTTCTAATTTTAGGTTTTTAGGGTTTTGTCTCATTTTTTTTTTTTAAACAATAGTACAATTGAGAGTGCCATTTAAGGACTGACTGGTGAAGACTGATGGAAAGTTCCTCTTTTTCACCCGTTCCCTAGCAGTTAGAACCCTGTGCTCCACCTCCTGGTTGCTCCTCTAAAGCCCCTGCAGCCACATCAGGGCTTCTTCTATAACACAATCTTCACACACGCAGAGATGCTTTAGCAACAGACTGACCGTGTATCTTCTAACAATGAAATAAATGGTAATAAACAATTTGACAATGTGTAGAAGAATGTTTGAGCCCATATAAAATGAGGAGAGGAGAGAAGAAGAAATGAATATTAACAGTGTAGATGGACGTGATTAATGAGAAACCAAACAGCCCTTTTTCCTCGGTCATCTAGTCTCACTCTTACAATGTGAATGATTTTTTAAAGACATATAAAATCATTTTACAAAACTGGCAAATTCTATTATCTTTGTAAAAATGTATTTTTCCCTAGTCCATTAAAGTTTGAAAATACTTATTACGAATTATAAGCTAGAAGACCTTAGGTTATATAAATATTTTAATGTCAATTATGAACAAGTTCTGCACAGTAGAAAAGTGGCTTACAGGTTTTTTTAGTGTTGGTTGGTTTTAATTATATTAATTAGAAAATAATCTACAATTTCCTTATAAACCTTACATAAACTATTTGGTGTTTTGTGAGAGTAATTCTTCTGGTGGAATTATAAGTACTAGAAGTGAAGCTAGATAGGCCTCCTTTTTCCATGTTTAGACAGAAGGCAAAAGGGAACACCACATAGTCTCACTAGATTATCAGTTGGTTATGCATGATGAATGCTTCACACAAAAATTCATTATTTTAAAAATTAATTGTTAAACTTTCTAAATTTCTTTCTAATGGAATTATAACAGGATTGATAATTTATTTTTATTGGTATTTCCAAATATCACAATACTTAGGGATCTTCTTCCAACTCTGAGAGTTGACATCTATTTTGCTTATGTTTATTGTATGAAAGAATCAAAAGACAAGGGGCTTGTTTGAATTAAGCACATTACATTGGAGCTGAAACTGAGATGCCACATAGTTTATGTAGAGTTTGGGGATGCTTTTTGTTTTTTGTAATTTCAACTTTTGTTTTAGATGTAGGGGGTACCTGAGCAGGTCCGTTACCTGGGTATATTGCATGATGATGAGAGTTTATGTTTTAATATTTGTTTGACGTTATCTCCTCTTCCCACTCAGTCCTGAAGATTTCAGTGTTCATTAGAAGCACTGGACTGGAAGTCAGGAAACCTGCAACTAAGTTGTGTATCTGCTACTACCTGCCCAAACTAATTAAGTGATTATAAAAAAAAAAAATTCAACCTCTTTTAAGCCCCATTTTCTCATAGTAAAATGAAGGAGTTGAATTAAAACACCTCTTACTTTATTTCCATTTCTAACATTCTGGGATTCTGCTGTTTACTTCCCAACCCAGAGACTAAAGTCAGACATATATGCTTTATTGTTAAGTTAATACCTTTTCTCATTCAAACTTGATGCAGTTTCTTAAAGCATTCATGTCTTTTGACTAATTCCATCCTTTGGAGTATATCTAAGGAGATAATTTTAAATATTTTTAAAAACACTTTTAAAAAATTAAATTATTCCAAGATATTCTTTGCAGTTTTATTTATAATAGTAATTTATTTATAATAGTAATCTGATCCAACCAAAATATTAAGCAGTAGTGGGTATGGTGCGCCTATTAGATGAAATGTTCACAAAGTGTTAATAATGACATGAAAAAAATTAGCATTTGATTAGAGAAAAAAAATTTTAAGCTCTGGGATACAGGTGCAGGACGTGCAGGTTTGTTACATAGGTAAATGTGTGCCATGGTAGTCTGCTGCACCTATCAACCCATCACCTAGATATTAAGCCCTGCATGCATTACCTATTTATTCTGATGCTCTCCCTCTCCCCACCTCACCACCCACAGGCCTGAGTGTGTTTTGTTCCCCACCTGTATCCGTGTGTTCCCATTGTTCAGCTCCCACTTGTAAGTGAGAACATGTGGTGTTTGGTTTTCTGTTCCTGTGTTAGTTTGCTGAGGATAATGACTTCTAGCTCCATCCATGTCCCTGCAAAGGATATGATCTCATTTTTATGGCAGCATAGTATTCCACAGTATACGTATACCACATTTCCTTTATCTAGTCTATCATTAATGGGCATTTGGTTTGATTCCATGTATTTGCTATTGTGAATGGTGTTGCAATGAACATATGTGTACATGTATCCTTATAATAGAATGATTTCTATTCCTTTGGGTATATACCTAGTAATGGGATTGCTGGGTCAAATAGTATTCCTGGTTCCAGGTCTTTGAGGAATCGCCACACTGTTTTCCACGATGTTTGGACTAATTTACATTCTCACCAACAGTGTAAAAGAGTTCTTATTTCTCCACAGCCTCACCAGCATCTGTTGTTTCTTGTTTTTTTAAGAACTGCCATTCTGACTGGCGTGAGATGGTATCTCATTGTGGTTTTGATTTGCATTTCTCTAATGACCAGTGATGATGAGCTTTATTCCATGTGTTCACTGGCTGCATAAATGTCTTCTTTTGAGAAGTGTCTGTTCATGTCCTTTACCTACTTTTTAATAGAGTTGTTTGTTCTTTTTCTTGTAAATTTGTGTAAGTTCCTTGTAGATTCTGGATATTAGACCTTTGTCAGATGGGTAGATTGCAAAAATTTTCTCCCATTCTGTAAGTTGTTTGTTCACTCTGATAATAGTTTCTTTTGCTGTGCAGAAAAATTTAGTTTTATGAGAACACATTTGTCAATTTTGGCTTTTGCTGCGATTGCTTTTGGTTAAAAAAATTATATAAACATCATGACCAAAACTACTTAACAAATAAAATATATGCAGAGAAAAAAATAGAGAAGAATATGAACTGTAATTTTCTTTGTATGGTGGGAATATAGATAAATTTTTCTTTTTTTAACCTTTTTTAAAAATTATACTTCAAGTTCTGTGATACATGTGCAGAACATGCAGGTTTGTTACATAGGTATACACATGCTATGGTGGTTTGCTGCACCCATCAACTCGTCATCTACATTAGGTATTTCTCCTAATGCAATCCCTCCCCTAGCTCCCCACCCCCAAACAGGGGTGTGATGTTCCCCTCCCTGTATCCATGTGTTCTCATTGTCCAACTCTCACTTATGAGTGAGAACATGCAGTGTTTGGTTTTCTGTTCCTGTGTTAGTTTGCTGAGAATGATGGTTTCCAGCTTCATCCATGTCCCCGCAAAGGACATGAGCTCATCTTTTTTATGGCTGCATAGTATTCCATTGTGTATATGTGCCACATTTTCTTTATCCAGTCTATCATTGATGGGCATTTGGGTTGGTTCTAAGTCTTTGCTATTGTGAACAGTGCTGCAGTAAACATACATGTGCATGTGTCTTTACAATAGAATGATTTATAATCCTTTGGGTATATACCCAGTAATGGGATTGCTGAGTCAAATGGTATTTCTGGTTCTAAATCCTTGAGGAATTGCCACACTGTCTTCCACAACGGTTGAACTAATTTACACTCCCACCAACAGTGTAAAAGTGTTTCTATTTCTCCTCATCCTCTCCAGTATCTGTTGTTTCCTGACATTTTAATGATCGCCATTGTAACTGGCACGAGATGGTATCTCATTGTGGTTTTGATTTGCATTTCTCTAATGACCAGTGATGGTGAGCTTTGTTTCATATGTCTATTGGCCACATAAATGTCTTCTTTTGAGAAGTGTCTGTTCATATCCTTTGCCCACTTTTTGATGGGGTTGTTTTTTTCTTGTAAATTTGTTTAAGTTCTTTGTAGATTCTGGATATTAGCCCTTTGTCAGATGAGTAGATTGCAAAAATTTTCCCCCATTCTGTAGGTTGCCTGTTCCATCTGATGATAGTTTCTTTTGCTATGCAGAAGCTCTTTAGTTTAGTTAGATCCCATTTGTTATCTTTGGCTATTGTTGCCATTGCTTTTGGTGTTTTAGTCATGAAGTCTTTGCCCGTGTCTATGTCCTGAATGGTATTGCCTAGTTTTTCTCCTGGGGTTTTTATGGTTTTAGGTCTTATGTTTAAGTCTTTAATCTATCTTGAGTCAATTTTTGTATAAGGTGTAACGAAGGGGTCCAAAACAGCATGGTACTGGTACCAAAACAGATATATAGGCCAATGGAACAGAACAGACATCTACAACCATCTGATCTTTGACAAACCTGACAAAAACAAGCCATGGGGAAAGGATTCCCTATTTAATAAATGATGTTGAGAAAACTGGCTAGCCATATGCAGATAATATTTTTTTTATAACTTTAATACATAGTGTAATTTTTCTTTAAAGATAATTTTATAACCAAAAAAAGATGTATTTTGAAAGTAGATATTTTCAGTGAAAAATGACAAACACCATACAAATGACTCACGCAGGCAACAGTGAAGGTTTTGGGGGAGGGCGGGCTGGTGTTAAGCAAAGCCAGCGAAACACATACAGCACTTAATCTTTAGTACTAGACTGCTTTAGTCTCCATGGTTATTAGAAAAGTTAATTTTCTAAAAGGGCAACTTCATTAACATTAATCTCACAGTTCAGCGCAGTCCAGTGACCCTGTGTGGAGGCATAGTTTCTACTAGAGCTAACTGCAGGAAGTGGCCTATCAGTCAGTCCAGGCCAGGACAGAATGCGGAGTTCAGTGTGCAGAGCGAAGGGCAAGGAGCAGGATATGGGGGCCAGGAGAGCAGCTGAAGTCATCTAATCTTCAAAAACAAAAAAGTCAAAATATCTGAGCCTTTAAGTGGTGCAGTGGAATGAGCAATCAGGAATGTGTGCTAAAGGCAGTTCTTCTGACTGCAGATTAGTGAGCAGGTAGGAAGACAATGGTGCCTGCCTAATAATAACTGCCCCCTGGTATTTAAAGCTGTAATTCAGCTGCTTTGCTGCTGCTTTGAAAGGACATAGTATGTGTGAGCTAAAAGAGTAACGGAATAAAGTCCAGGTTGTAGCCTTAGTATGCAGAGCGTGGGACATGACAGAAAAACAGGAGATACATGATGTATTCCTAACTCAGAGAATCTATCAATGCAGAGTAACAAATGGTAATGAGTCTGAGTTCAGTAAATGTATCAGAATGTACTTTTTAGGAATGTGATACACCAACCAATAGCTGAGTTTGAAAAGGAAACAGAAGATGACCCACAAATCACAGATGATCAAGAGTGAAAAAGCACTTTGAGTTGAATTACTTAGCAATTGTTAAAGGTAGTTTAAATCCTATCTTACTAAAACTACAACATCAGTGGCAAAGACACTTATGATACTGTGAGAATTCAGGAAGAATTTAAATGGAATTGTAATATAATTTTATTACTTGTTGAAGATTATCTTTTTCTCATTTTTTTCTTTACTCTTTGTTATTCCAACTCAATATAGCAAATCTCATGTTTAGAGGATTGAAAAAAAAAAACCATTATATGATCTCATTGAAAATATGGGCTGGGTGTGGTGGTTCACACCTATAATCCCAGTACTTCGAGAGGCTAACGCAGTCAGGTCACTTGAGCCCAGGAGTTCGAGACCAGCTTGGGCAACATGGTGAAACCCCATCTTTACAAAAAATACAAAAATTAGCCAGGTGTGGTCATGTACACTTGTAGTCCCAGCTACTCAGAAGGCTGAGGTGGGAGGATCACTTGAGCCTATTTGCAGTTTGAAGCTCCATGAGCTGTAATCACTCGAGCCAGAGCCACAGAGTGAGACCCTGTCTCAAAAAAGAAAAAGAATAAAAGAAATATGAACTAAATTGAGTATAAAAAAGTTGCAATATTTGGCATAAGAAAATAAAGATATTATGAAAGAAGTAATATCAGGTATCCATTTTAACTGAAAAAGCAAATGTATTATGTTTTTAAATGTAATGCTAATGAAATAAAAGCAAGAGGCCGGGCGCAGTGGCTCACGCCTGTAATCCCAGCACTTTGGGAGGCCGAGGTGGGCGGATCACCTGAGGTCAGGAGTTCAAGACCAGCCTGACCAATATGGAGAAACCCCGTCTCTACTAAAAATACAAAATTAGCCAGGCATGGTGGTACATGCCTGTAATCCCAGCTACTTGGGAGGCTGAGGCAGGAGAAGTGCTTGAACCTGGGAGGCGGAGGTTGCGGTGAGCCAAGATAGTGCCATTGCACTCCAGCCTGGGCAACAAGAGTGAACTCCGTCTCAAAAAAAAAAAAAAAAAAAAGCAAGAAAGACTAATCTTATGGGTAGGCGAAGCACATATAGACAGGCAGTTAGTAGTCTCACTGGAGAGAGTTGCCATCTGGGGAGCCAGTCAGTGTGTTACAAGTTTCTTGGTCATACAACAAAGTCCAGAACAAAGTTCTAGTCCTGGAATGTTAATTGAAAAAAGCAGGGCAAGCTAGTCAGCTGGTCTCCATGAGGGATTGTGGGGTGCCAGCCATTAGAACTTAAGAGCCAAGACAGCCAAATTTTAGGGACAAACCAAATTGGTAGCAAGAGAGATGAAATGCAAAATAAATACTTCACATACGGTCAGCCCTGAGGGTCTATGTAGGAAAAATGGAGACTTGCAAAAGAATTTCTGATCCCAGCATTTGGAGCGGATCACGGGATCTGAAGCCTGGTGGGGTGACTTATCTCTTAGCTTCTGTGTAAAGAGTTTGCCCAAAGACTGACCAAATTCAGCCTATATTAAAGATTCTTAATGGATCTAGTGGAGAAGGAAACATAAATTTGTGGATGTAGTCATTTATTCATCAATTAACTATTAAGCACCCACTGGACATTTTTCTGGGTACTAAGGATATCCCAGTTAATGCTACAAGAAAATCTTTAGCTGAATTAAATGTAAAAGAATTGAATTGAGCGAAAAACAATTTGCAAATTAGGCAGCGTCTCAAGCTAGAGTACGTTCAGAGATTCCAGTGCAGTTACATTGTGGAAGAAGATTCATGGACAGAAAAGGGAAAGTGATGTACAGAAAATAGAAGTGAGATCCAGAAGTAGCCAATTGGTTACAGCTCCATGTCTGCCTTATTTGAACACAGTTTGAACAGTTGACCACCTTTGATTGGCCAGAACTTGGTGATTGCCACAAGAGTAAGCTACAGTCTGTTTACAATTTCATTTAGGTTATAATTCACTGTGTACTGAGAAACCTTTAGGCTGAACTTAAAATATGTTAAGAGGCAACTTTAGGCTAAATTTGATTTAGCACAAAGTAGACAAAAATCTCTGACCTTGCCTTCAAGTTTGAGGTAACCAAAGACAAACAAAAGCAAACTAATTATAAATTAGAAGGTGGTAGATGTTATAGAAAAAAATTAAGCTAGAAGATTTTGGAAGTAGGAAGATGACAAGTACTGCAATTTTTTATAGGGTGCTCAATGAAGGCTCAGCTGAGAACATGACATTTGAGCAGCCGTGAAGGAGGTGATGAGCAGGCAAAGTGATGCCTGGGGAAAAGCATTCTAGGTAGAGGGACTTTGCTAGCAAAGGCCCTAAAGCAGAAGCATTCTCATGTGTTTTAGAAAGCAAAGATGCCAATGTTTCTAGAGAAAGCTCAAACAAAACTTGGGGCAAGGAGGAAATGAGAGGATAATGGCAGAGGTGTAAATGGAGGCACAAATGATGTAAAGCCTCACAGGCCTTTGAAGTACTTTGGGTTTCACTCTGAGTTAAATAAAGAGCCTTTGGAAGGTTTTAAGCAGAAGAGTACCACGACAGAACTTAAATTCTGAAAAGTCCCATTAGCCATATGTTGACAATGGATTGTGGAGCGTTAGGGTAGAATGTGGGAGACCAGGCAGGAGATGGTGATGTGGTTAAGCGGTAGCAACTGAGATGTCAAATAAAAATGGTTATGTTACTGATTGATTTTGAAACTAGTGCCAACAAGTTTATTAACAAATTGGAAGTGGACTGTGAGAGAAAGAATGGAGTTGAGGATAAACACATTATCTGCTGCTACGTAGCAAGATTTATTAACTTAAAAAATAATTTTTGTCATATTCAGCGATCTGGGCTGAGTTCAGTCAAATAGTTCTGCTCTGTGTGTCCCAGATTGCTTTGGCACTAACAGAGCAAAACAGGAGAGTTCTCTGTTTCCCCCCCAGCAGGATGTGTGACAGGGTATGTCTCCTTCTGTCTGTTCAGTCACCATATGTGTGCACTCAAACCCCTTAAGGGAGGGGGAGCATGCAAACAGGCAGGTGCGGAAGCCAAAGCAAGCACCCCTGGGCTCCGGCCCCAGGCCAACATCCAGGGAAGGGAGCTGAGACTCCCAAAGTCCAAGTGGGCATGTGTTACAGTGCACTCCTTTAGCCTTGCCATCTGCAGACAGCTTGAGTGTTAACTAGCTCAGTGCCCTCTTGGTACCCGGGTCCTTGTCCAGCATCCAGGAAGAATCAGGTCACACACAGACTTGAAGGATGAATGCGGGGTTTTATTGAGTCCTGGAGGTGGCTCTCAGCAGGATGGATGGGGAGATAGAAGGGGGATGGAGTGGGAAGATGATCTTCCCCTGGAGTTTGGCCATCCAGCGGCCAATCTCCTCTCCAACTGTCCCCAGCCAAACTCCTCTTGGTGTATGGACACTTCTTCTCTTCTCTCTGCTGCACCGTTCTGCCTTTCTTCTGCTCTTCTGTTTGTCCTCTCATCTCCTCCTGGAGCTGGTGGTTTGGATTTTATATGGGTACAGGATAGGGGGCGTTGCAGGCCAAAAGGCAAATTTGGGCATGAAAACAGGAATGCCTTTTCTCATTTAGGGCCATGGGTTTCCAGGCTTAAGGGTGGGGCCTTTGCTGGGGAACCACCCTCTTCTACCCAGTACTTCCCTGTCTTCTGTCCATATCAATAGCAGGTAAGGTTGGAAGCTGAAGTTGGCAGGAATGGCTGTGGTGGCTGAGCCTTTTTCTCCACATGGTCTCTCCCTGGGGCCAGCTTAGGTTTTATCACATTATGGTAGTCTCAAAGAAGTTAGAGTTTGTATATGGTGACTGACTTCAAGAGAGAGGAAGAAGCTGTTTGTACTCTTCAAACCTGGATTGCAAGTTCCAGAATGTCCCATCTGCCACATCACATTCTTTGTATAAGAGCAAGTCACAAGGAAATAGACTCCACCTCTTGATGGGTGAGGGGAGGAAACTGATGATAGCCAGACTGTCTACCAGAGATGTCTCCAAGGTTTTTGGACCAAGCAACTGGACATATGAAGTTGCAGTTAAGTGAGATGGGGAAGACTGACAGAAGTTAGAGTAGGCCAAGGTGGGTGGTGCGTAAAGATATCATATAGGCAATTGAATATCTAATCTGGAGTTCAGGGGAGAGATCTGGACTGAATGTGCCTATTTGTGAGTCATCAGTATATAGATGGTATTCAAAACCACAAGACTGGGTGAGAACAGAAAGGGGATAAGGAAAGATAGAAAAGAAGAATTCCAAGGACTCAGCTCTACAACACTCTCAAATTTGAAGTCAAGAACCAGCACAGGTGACTGGGAGGAAGCAACTAGTGAGGTAGTTAGGCTGGGTGGTATGAAACTCAGGGAAGAAGATGTTTCAATAAGAATTAGTCAATTGGGTCAACTGCTCTTCAAAGTTCATGTTAACTAATAATTCACCATTGAACTTAGCATTGTGGAGACTATTCGAGACATTGACAAAAACAAACAAGACTTTGAATCCATCGGGTTTGGGGTTATGGCTTCATCATGTACAATTATCTCAGACAGCATCCCAGGAGGGGATGTAGAATTATAAACCTACATCAGTATAAGATAGTATAAGATACAGCTCTGCAGAGTGGGAGGGATTCTAACGTGAAGCCAAAATGCAGCCTTGCCAGTCACTTGGAGCTTCCAACACAATCCAGGAGTAGATAATAGTCAATAATCCAGGTAGGTGACTGGTATCACACAATTTTGTCAACTTGTGGCAGTTGAAATAATTACATTCTAAAATTAAGTGCCAAGATTTAATGCCTTCAGAGAACAAGGGTCCAGGGGAGGGTGGGAAAGCTTGGTTAGAGAGGGGCTGAGGTTACCAAAACAAAAACTCAGACAAGAAATTAACCAGCCAGACCAGTATGTCACTGGGAAGAAGGAAGAAACACAGCTGAGCAAAACACACGTAAAAATGAGTTGTCGTTCACCAAGCCTATATCAGACATTAGCTATGACTTGGTCTGAATGAGTTTCAAATGTTTTATTAAGAGAAAGGATCAGAGATGGTGAGGTTGAAGCTGGGACCTGACGGGTATGAGAGTGTGGGGCAGAGGTGAAGAGTGTGGAATGGATGTGGGGCAGCAGGGAGAGACATGGAAGGACACACAAGTCAGCTGCCCCTCCCAGCCTAGTAGGCCAGGGCCTTGAAAATACATCGATCATGTCATTTAACACCATTTACACTCCGCACAACTTATTTGGATGGGCAATCAAAAGACTACAGAGTATTCACTCTTATATCTTCATCTTAAAGTGGAGAAAAAGATAAATGGCATTGGCATTCTGCAAAGAGCAGGACTGAGGATGAAGATCTGAAACTGGATAACTGACTGATTACCTCCTTCCCCAGGCTGCACTCTTGACAGAAGGCACAGTTTCTATGTAGGATTTAACAGCCATTAGCAAGCAACTAAGACAATTGAGAGAGACAGCTGAGCAGCCACATGCTAGTTTTTCTTAAATTTACTTCCCTTTACAAGTCTGGAACTGAGATGAGCAAATCTTGCTACATGAAAATAATTAAGTTTGAAAGTATTTCTTTTCAGAAAATCATTTTTCTTAATAGAAACAACTGCAGAATTGTGTGGACTCCCTTCCAGTGTGAGGAGCAGTAAAGTTAATCCTGGAATCATATTGGAGAAAGGATGAGACCCCCACTCTTTACCCTGGCCAAATATCTACCAGCACCATCCTCACTGCTGCCCCCAAAGCTGTTGGAGCATTTCAATTATCCTAGGAGAATCTGCCAGCGGTTAATGATCTTTCTTGCCAGGAGGTTCTTTATCCTTCACCTCCATTCTTCTTGCTACAGTTCATTCCTCCCTGTAGAATTATGAAAGAACATTACAGCCCATCTGAGGGAGATGAGCCCTGCAGCCTCAATTTCCAATGTGGCAAAAGTCATGAGTCTGAGTGTCAGAACTGCCACAGAGATTCTTGGTTGATACCACAGCCATCCATTAACCTGTCCCTGGAGTTAGCAGCCCAGATGGTGGTAACTGCAAATGAAACTTACCAGGGGGCTTGATGATAGCCCTAAGCAGAGATTTCAGTTGCAGAGGTTTCAGTTGAGCATGAAAGCCTTTGAAAAAGATATCACAGGAAATAGTGGGGAAAGCTGCATTTACTCCAGAGAAATTGATTCTATATAGGAAAATCCCACAGGAATGAAGGAGCCTGGCTGTCTCCTCAACCTTGTAGGTAAATATGATGTTCTTCTAATGATCAACAAATAAAGTATTAGAAAATTGTACAAATATTCTAAAATATTAAGACTCAATGTCTTAATCAGACTGCCTGAGTTATCACCCTCCTCTATGACTTTCTAGCTCTAAGAGCCTGAGAAAGTTTATTGATTCCTTTCTATCTCTGTTTTTGTCATTTATAAAATAGAAATGATAATGATGTCAACTTCACAAGAAAGTTATGAGGATTAAATATGTGAAAATGCTTAAAATAGAGTATCAAATTCTAAATATTGGCTGTCATACATGGGGCATTAAATATACATTATTATTTGTACACATTGGTTTATGGACTGTATGTCTGGAAATCTAAGTTGTACTGTGGATTTTATATCTTTTCATTAATTTTGTAGCCTTGAGCAAATTTCTGTACCTTCCATTAGCACAAGTTGGTAAATACATATTTGGACATAATGCTTTTCCTTTTTCATCTTATTCCTGTGGCAGACATAGGTTAATTACAGGCCCTTACACCCTGAGGCCTAAGTAGGCTTTAGAATTCATGTCAACATGATGTTCCCAGCAACCACCATCAGTCAGTTGACATGAAAATCAAAACTGATTTGACCTCTCAGCTTTAGAGCTCACAAGCTTTTAGAGGAATGTTTATTCCCACTTTCAGCCACCTCAGACTATCCCATCACAGTATCACCCCCACTTTGCCACCAATTTTTCAATGTTGATAGGACATCACAAATGTCTGCATTTGGGATAATCTTTGTGTATTCATCACAACACTACACCCTTGTAAGTAGCCACAGCTGGAGAAGGGATATGGGTGGCACGAGAGTCCACTGTGAGTACATGATTGAGGTCAGTATCCAACAATATCTTGGATTTTTATTCAACCAAAAAAGCTGACTGACAGGGCATGCTCAGACCTCTTTGCACAGATGGAGGTGAGGAGGTCAGTGCCTATACACACCAACCAGTGCTTCTTCCCATGCTATGCTCCAAGGAAGCTTCCTCCTAATAAATCTTTTGCTCCCCACAACAAGACCCTAATAATGTGTCTCCTAGGCATCTTGGCCCGGGCCAGCCAGCACAGAAGCCTGGTATTGTTTTGTTTTGTTTTCAGGTTAGGGGACAAGAATAACTAAGAGAATAAGTACCACCGACAGATTCTGATCTTCGGTAGATCTCAGAATTCACCTACAGTTATCCATGAATATCCTTTCCCTGTTGCATAAAGCAGACTGTTTATTAAATCTTTAGGAAATAAATGAATTTTTAAGAATACTGATAGGATTATGTTATATTTTAATATGCAAAATATTCTGTAAGAAGACGCCTAAGAATCACTTACAAGTGCTTATCTTTGATCAATCATCATTTGTTGCTCCCATTTAACCATTTACCTTGAGAAAAAGCTTTTTAAAATCAGAATGCCTTGGAATGATTAAAATGTCATATGGATGTGTTTAGATTACAAATAGTTAAGGATGAGATATAAACTAAATTTTAAATATCAAAACAAGATTTCTATAATTCTTAAGAAGTATATTATTTATAAAATATCATGCTAAATTATTCCATAAATAACAAGCAATCAGTTAGCTAAGGAATAACTTACAATAGCCTGGGCCACCATCATACCCAGTGTGGGGCCAGATAGACTAAATATCTGGCCAGTGTAGCATTTATTGTGTTGTCTTTTCTTAAGAGTACAGAACAGTGGTTGTATAGACTTTGGAGTTAGACCTGTGACTGAATTCAGACTCCGTCACTTGGCTGTGTGTCTTAGTTCGTTTCCTGCTACTATCACAGAATAACACTGACTGGATGATTTATAAAAAATGTAAGTTATTTGGCTCACAGGTCTGGAGACTGAGAAGTCCCAAATCAAGAGGCAGTGTCTAGTGAGGGATTTCTTATTGCATCATAATATGGTGGAAAGCATCACATGGTGAAGAAATGCATGCACAAAACAGAAAAAGTGGATCAAAACCACATCTGCAATAATGACATAAATCCATTCATGAGGGTAAAGTCCTCATGGCCTAATCATTTCTTAAAGGTCTCACTTTTTACTACCATCACAATAGCCATTAAACTTCAGCATGAGTTTTAGAGAGGACATTCAGATAACAGCACTGTGCGGCTTTAAACAAATTACTAGATTTTTTGAACTTTAGTTTTCTCATATGCTGTTGTCAAAATTTCATGTGTGAGAGAGCTTGGCAGAGTCCCTGGCACATCACAAGCTCTGACTCTTGTGACAATTGTTAGGCTCCCTCGTTGTTTGTGGAAGTGTGGTGGGGACAGATAGGAGTCAGCCACACTGTTTTTTTCTACATAAAATATTTGCACCCACGTTGGGCTTTAAAACTCTTTGAAATTCATATGAAAATTCCTTTGGAGAAAAAAAGTATGCAGTTAAAAAAAAGAAGTCCTCTATTCCCTATTAAGAGATTAATTCCTAAAGGGTAGACAAACAAGATTTCAAACATCACTAGATTTGGACACTAGCTTTGGCCTGTAAATCGACTTTAGTGGAGAATGTTAACACTTCTCAATTCCTACTCCTTGCTGGCTTGAGTAAGGCACACAGGAGCCACTTTCAGAGATAATATTCTCTTCTTTATTTACTTTTATCCTACAGAACAGATTGAAAGCCAGTGGCATAGATCTAGGCACAGGTTTTCTCAGTCAGTTAACATTTGGGGGGCATCTGCTATGTGTTGGGTGCCATGCCAGGCACAGGTTAATGCAACTGCCAGAACAGATCTCCTGCTCCCTTCTGAACTTTGCTTCTACACATCTAAGGTCCTGTTAGTGATCCCAAATAAATATTCTTCCCTCCACTCTTTTCTTCTTATTCTTCACTAGCTCTGGGCACACTTATTCTCTCTTATGATTTAATATACTAATTCTGCATTGATAACATGACTCCTGAATCTATTTCCAGCCCAAATGTCTCACCTGACTTTCGAGCCCACATTTCCATCTGCTGGCTACTGCATATCTTCTCCAATATATCCCAACCTATTCCCCAACCTGAACTCTCTATTTCTATTAACTGGCCATGAATGCAGGAACAAGGATTTGAGGACTCAGAGATTTAAAAAAAAATAGTAATAACAATGATGGTTAATATTTATTAAGCATTTATCCACTATTTAAGTTATTTAGTTATCTAATGTGTGTAGTTATATATTTATTTCTCACAGTAGCTCTTTGAGATAGGTCTGCTATTATTTCCATTTTGCAAATGAAATAATTGAGGCACAAAGAGAAGTCCCTTACTTCTCCAAGGCCACACAGGCAGAGGTGGTAGAGTCATGATTGGAATTAGGCAATCTGATTCTAGAACCTGTACACTTAAGCCCTTTGGCACATCCATCTTAAATGTAGGTCAGGGCTTGGGTTGTCATAGCTAAAAAGAATAGATCAGATAATGGTAAGTAGTATCACTGCCTGGAAGTTTTAACTACAAAATTCTGTAAATATAATAGGTGGATATTTTTATAACATGCTTTGGATTCGTGATAAAGCTCTAGTCTTTCAAAAACTTTTGAAATTACTTCTGCAAAAACACGCATGTGCCAAAGCACAAGAGAAAAAGCGGGATGTGGGAAAGCAAAATGCCAGTGCACAGGGGAAAAAGCAAGATGCCACCCAGACAGTGAGCAATTTGCTCAGCTTGGCTGGAGCATGGAGTCTGTAGACCGAACTGATAGAAGACAAAAGCTGAAACTGGAACCAGATTGTGAATGAACTTTTAGTTATATTAATACTATAAATATAGTAATAAAGTTATATTGGATTGTACTCTGTAGGTAAAACATGGGACTAGAAGTGGGGGAGCAAGGCAGGGAAGGCTCATCTAACAAAATCATTACTGAGAGCCTCCAGTGAAGTAGGCATGATTCTAGGTACTTGAAATACAGTTAGTTTGTACCTCCAAGGAGTGTGCAGTCTTAGGGGGAGCTTGGCAATTACACTGGAAATTTTTAATTCACCATGGTTAAGTGTTACAGAGTGCTATGAAAATAGTTATGAAGTACCACTAACAAACCCATTGTGCCTTATAAGGAAATACTTCCTGGAAACATGCAGAGATTTGTAATGAGGAGAATTACATGATTATATTTGTATTTTAGAAATTTAATTCCGTTAGTAGATATGGCAATACCAAAGAAATACTGAAGAAGGAAGCTCATTGAAGAGATTAATGGATCATATAAAAGTTGATGATCACTTGAACTGTGAAAATAAGAATTGAGAGGCAAGTACAGAATCAAGAGGACTTTTGGCAACAGAAACAACAGAACTAGAAAGGTTGTTGGAAAGGAGTTCATGAGAATGACTCCAGTCTTTCTAGTTTGGTCACCTAAGTGGCTGAGTTTTCCAAGTTAGGTAAAAACAAGGAAGAGCAAAATAAGCGAGGAAGGGCCAGGCACGGTGGCTCACGCCTGTAATCCCAGCACTTTGGGAGGCTGAGGCAGGCGGATCACGAGGTCAGGAGATCGAGACCATCCTGGCTAACATGGTGAAACCCCGTCTCTACTAAAAATACAAAAAATTAACCAGGCGTGGTGGTGGGCACCTGTAGTCCCAGCTACTCAGGAGGCTGAGGCAGAAGAATGGCATGAACCCAGGAGGCGGAGTTTGCAGTAAGCCAAGATCACGCCACTGCACTCCAGCCTGGGCAACAGAGCGAGACTCTATCTCAAAATAAATAAATAAATAAATAAATAAATAAATAAATAAATAAATAAATAAAATAAGGGAGGAAGACAGTAAATTTAGTTTGAGATATGTTAGCTTAGAGGCATCTACAATTAGAGATATTTCGTGGGCACCTATAGCCACCTATCAATCATAAATAGAATGATGCCAGAGATGTAAAAGTTTTGGAATTTCCAACATCTGAATCCAGGTGAGCTTTCTCAATAGAGCATAGAAGTGTAAAGAGAGACAATGTGACAGTACCTTGAGGCACATGTAAACAAAGCAAAACAAATAAAATAGATGACACATGAACTTTGGAGTCATAATGTCTGAATTCAAATCCTAGCTCAACCACTTATGAGCTGTGTGATTTTGGACAAGCTACTTAATATCTTTTGGTCTCAGTTTCGTCATCTATAAAATGAGAACTACCTCAGATTGTATCATGATGTTTAAATAAATTATTAGTGTTTATAAAGAATGTTGAATAATACCTGGCCTTCAGTAAATACACTTTAGTTTTTATTAAATAAAAAGTATTATAATTCATTTAGCTCCAAATATTGACCTTCATTCTGTGTTCTATTTTATTTCTCCACTATGTCTTATTTTTTTGAAGGCTGTCGTTTGTTTATCTTATTCTACTCCTAATTCTAGTGGGTCCTGAATGAAGTATTATTAAATTCACTACCTATTTCACATGAAAAGTAAATCTTAGGAAAGATAAAAATCAATCTTTCTTCATGAAACAATTACCTTGTAAAAAAATCTTACGAAAGTTCTCTCTAGGCATATCACAATGTAATGATCCGTTTCTACAGATTAAACTGATAATTTTCTACAGAGGAATATTCCTCCTAGCAGTTTCCTTCTTTTACTTTCTTCTCATTTTTCAGGACCAACACTACTAAAATGATCTATTCATACATTCCAAGCAGTTTCAGACTTTAGAGTTAACAACCTGTTTTTGGTATGGTCGTGACCATCAGGATCCACTCTGCCAGGAACAGTGCTAGATGCTCTAAATAGAAAATCTCATATTCTTCCCCAAACTCCTTGAGTTGGCTATGATGTTTGCTATATAATTGAGAAAAATGAGGTTAGTCAGAGTCCCTGCCTCAATATAGTGAACAACAACTAAGCAGTTGGTTTCAAAGCAGGGCATCATTCAACATGGGCCAGTTGTCTCTCCACTCTGCAGTGTGTCATCATTTTGAGGAAGAGACAAAAGGTAGAGTGGCCTGATGGTGGCACCCACCAAGATTTCCTGCCCTATTATTTCACCACAGAAGATACTTGGGAGTCCTGGTACCTTGGACTTATCATCTATGGCTTGGAGGAACCAATGACCAATAATCTTTTCTTTCAGCTCAGTTCATGAACCATCGGCAACATTCTCCCCTCTAGACCCATCAGGAGACTTGACTTAACACAAAACTGTTGGAAGTCTCTTGTCTAAACAGAATACAGGTTTAATATTCTTACCAGTCTTAATGAGACTCTAAGTTCAGTTTTTAATTGAATAACAAACATTGTTCAGAGGATATGTCATAGTGATGGGGATGATAAGTATTACCTCAGAGATGGGCTTGTCCCTGTAAAATGAAGGTTTCAAGATCAGCTTTAAGAAGGAGTTAGATTGAGATAAATGTAAATGATAAATAAATAGATCATGCATGGGAAAAAACAGTATTCTGGTATAGAAACATAATGCTAAGTGTACCAAAGCAAAGCCAAATCAGATGTGTCTGGACAATACTTAGTTTTTCTGGAATGAAGTGTTTATTGTTTAGTAAGAGAAGCAGTAAAGAATGACATGGAAAACTGGTGAGGGCATGTTTGTGAAGATCTTAAAAGTCTGGGTACCATCTTATGATTAATGAAATCCAGAAAGGTGGTAACATAAAAACAACATTTCAGGTGAATATGTTTGTTAGTAGGATCAGAGGTTGAAATGGTGATGTAGAGAAGGAATTCAAATTATTCTGAATTTCTAAATCTAGGAAAAAATACCTTGATATGTATTAAAAGTAAAGAAAGCCTATTTTAGGAGTTTGTTTCCAATTCCTTCCAACAAAATAATATCTCACACACTGGCATACTTTACTTTTTCTATAAAGGCCACATAGTAAATATTTTAGGATTTTGGACATGCAGTCTCTGCCACAACTACTCAACTTATTGCCATAGCACAAAGCAGCCTTAAACAATATGTAAATGAAGTCACATGGCTCTGTTTCAGTAAGCTTTATTTACAGACACTGAAGTTTGAATTTCATGTAATTTTCATGTGTCACAAAATATTACTCTTCTTTTGATATTTTCCAGCTACTTTAAAATGTAAAAACCATTCTTAGCTTGGGGCTATACACAATCAGAGGGTAAGCAGGATTTGGCCACAGTTTGCAAACTCTTGGTTTATAGAACATCATCAGAACTTTCAATCCAACATCATTTTGAAAACTTTGAATTTTCTTCTGAAGTCTTCTCTTGAGCATTTGGAAGGAGCTGGTTGAAGTGGGCTTGAAGTGGTAGGAGAAGGGGACAACTATTAATAACTAGCTAGTCAGACTAATCATACTAACCACAGGGGGCAGTAGGACAACATATGTCCCTGTATGCTCTAGTCCAACAGTTGCTTGTCTGAAACCTTGAAAAAAAAAAAAGGAGAGAGAGGAATCAATCAATAAATCCTACTGCAAACACATTCTGAACTCAGTATTTTGATAATTGCAGAGGGAAAATCAAAAGTGGTGGGCTTTGCTTTTATTCAAATTGCTTATGCCACCCTAAAGTGGTGCAATGCAGTACTTGCCCTAAGGAAGTAAGTGGCAGCATTGATGGAAGCTTAGTGTGAAAGCAGTGTGTAAAGTTGAAGTGACTTTGAACAAGGAATCTCGGAGAGACTAACTAGGCTGGGGTAACTAATGAAAACCAGGCTGGGAATGGAATGCAGAAGGGGACATGAGAGTCCCAAAGGAAAAATTGATGGGACTTGCTAACTAATGGGACATGGAGGCTGAAAAAAAAGAGAGGAGAAAGATATAAAACCTTTTAAAATATTCTCATTATATTATTCAGTGCCACTAAGAATCATATAGCAGTGAGAGGTAAGGGGGACGATGTAGTGTATAGAAAATGGGGAACATAGAAGGCTGGAGAGTAGCACTTCCCACAAGCAAATCCCACACGTACGCTAACGTCTGATAAGTGTTAGGCTGAAATTATTGGCAAATACAGAGAGAAGGGATCCCATTAATGCCCACATGCTGTCTTTATTTCAAGTATTATCAGGTGGAAAATAAAGTAGTATCATTATGGGGTTGATGGTCTAAATATGTGAACAATCTCCTGCATCATATTATATAGAATCCCCCTCATTTCTTCAAGGTAATTTCCTTTTGATCACTTGGCACTGGTCATGTCTTATAAAGCAAATATATCCAAACATTTTTCGTTACTTCAGCTTTTCCCTCCCTAGTTCTGTTTGCTTATGTAGATCACAAATGTATGAGAAAAACAAACACAATAAGGAAATTAATGTACCTACAGTTAGAGATGTGAATAATACTGGAATTCAGAAAAGGAAAGGTTACATAAATAAACCTCTCCAAACTCTTAGCACCAACTATTGGTTTTATCTGCTTCTACCCTACCTAGAGCTGTCCAAAGGGATTGCTAAGGCACTTGCTTCCTAAAAATCCCTTTTCTGCTATTATGATTCACCCAAAGCAGCATGGTATATGGTAGAGATGCATGTCAGCTCTGCCTATAAATGCACCAAGGCATATTTCTCATAAGCAAATCTTTACATACACAGAATGAAATAGAGACAAAAAAGTAATTATTGCCTTCATTGTTTCGACTCATATTTATAAAAATAAATTTTTAGCCTAATTCTAAGATAGTCATTTCAACTGTGCTTCTTAAAAATCTTAAACACCAGGATTTAGTTAAAAATATCTTCAGTTCGCCTACATTTAACTCTTAATTGTATCTTAAGAAACCTATAATGAAACTAGAGTGGCCAAAATACACTTACCAACAGGTTTCCTTAATTATTTAGGAACTATTTAAAATTGGATTCTTTCCTGATTTACTTACATTTTGTAAAAAAAAAAAAAAATGGAAAGTTAATTTATGAAATTAGAAAAGTAGCTAGAAGTAAGCCTAGCCCATTTTATAATGAGAAAAATAAGACACAGAATATGTTTTAAAGTGGCTCTCTCAAATGAACCACAACCTTCAGGATTAGACTTTCCCTTTGAGATATTGAGGTACAGAAAATACCCAGTTTTTAGAAGACACAAAGGAGGCTGAAGGACCCAAATTTGTGACCTGACACTACCCCACCCTAAGGGCTGTTAAGATCAATAAATAACTATATATGGTATGCTGCTTCTGTCTTCTGAGTAAATCAGTTATTCAGCTAACATGTAACAAGCACATTATAAATTATTTCACTATTACAACAACCACAAATAGATATATAGAAACTTCTACAAACAAATTACCATGTATAAAGAAAATGAGTAGATATAGAGAGTGCAATCAGAATTAGATAATACTATGATCATCTTAATATATCAGTTAAATGTTATGTCCTCATTCCAAGACTCTCATTTTATTTAGCTTCTGCATTAATCCAGCTGCAAATTGACTTAGTCCAGATTAGGTCTTAATATATTATGTATAGCTTTTTACTGGTGCTACATTATGCATTTTCATCCAAACAAGTATAATAATTTTGTCAGGTTCATGTAAAAGCAATTTTTGAATATACAGCAAGTTGTTATGTTAAAAGAAAATTTTCATATTTTTTCATAGACTTGAATCAAAGGAACCTTTCCTGTCTGTTGGGTAAGTATATATTTAAATACTTTAAGTATTAATTATTTAATTCAAATTACCAAGAACTTCTGAGATGGTATTTTCGGTCATTTAACGTCATATTCAAAATCATAACATATCATTGCATGCAACATTGCTATCTATGTTTTATAAAGACTTAACTAAAATGCTCCCTAGGTTGTATTGTGACTCAGCTAATGAATGTATATGAAATCCTGTATCTTCCATAAAGGCTAAACAAGGTACACAGTGATCATCCATATTCTATTCATGTAAAAATATACTCAGATTGGTTTTAAAAATTCCTCTGAGCCATAGCTTCACCATTCCAAGCCTGTCTACCCATTGCCATTCTCCATTTCTTTTCCATCTACTCTATTCACTGTTTCTTCACCCACTTCCCTAAGTCTGTCTTCACAAACTATATCTATCTTTTCTCCTTAGCTCTCATTTCACTTTAATTTCTCCAGTTCACTCACATTGACTGCTTCTTTGCACCCAAAGCTGAGGAACCCTGAGGCAAATTTAGATAAGACCAATGCTTGCCTGCTCTGATGGTATCCTTCTTAGTCACAATACATATCTTTAAGAATAATATATTGTTGGCCGGGCGCGGTGGTTCATGCCTGCAATCCTAGCATTTTGGGAGGTGGGCGGATCACTTGAGGTCAGGAGCTCAAGACCAGCCTGGCCAACATGGTGAAACTCCGTCTCTATTAAAAATACAAAAATTAGCTGGGCATGGTGGCACACGCCTGTAATCCCAGCTACTTGGGAGGCTGAGGAGAATTGCCTGAACCTGGGAGGCGGAAGTTGCAGTGAGCCAAGATCACACCACTGTACTCCAGCCTGGGTGACAGAGCAAGACTCTGTCGCAAAAAGTAATAGTAATAAAATAATTAATAATATGTTTTTGACATGAGTGCACATGTTCTATTTTTAGGCATTTCAAACTAAGAATAAGCAATGTTGTTTGTATCTGATCAAATACTCCTTTGACTAACATATTAAAGTGTATTGTGAAACGACGTTTGCACTTTCAATATTATAGATGATATTGTATGAAAAAGTGGTGAAAAATGCAATGTCTTGCCTAGAGAAATAGTGCTATATTTGATGAGGGAAAAAAAGCTGTCATATGTAGGCAGCCACAATACTGATGCTTAATGACCAGAAACATGGAATGGGGTTAGATTTTTAAGTGACCCGATCACTTTTCTTTTATTACTTTGTACATGGTCATTGAATATTTCTATCACTCATTCAACAACATGGTTCCCAATTCCTTTCCACTCTTCATAAAAGCTTTTCAGAAAGCCACTCAAATCATGGAAATCAAAATAATTGTTAGGGGATGTGGAAGACAAAAAATGGAATATATGCATTTATTTGAAGACTACATGGAAAATGAAAGGTCGAGTTGGTCTGGACCAAAAAAAGTGATAAAGCATGCTTTTTTCCCTACATTGATCATCAGCTCCTATTGTTAAAAATCTCTACACCTGAAGAAATCTTTTAGTTTGAATGCATATGTATCTGCCCTCAAGTCAAAAGGCCTGAAATAGCTTCTCTTCACGCCTCACTTCATGCAGTTTCTGTGCAGCGTTTACTGTTCTGGCTATTATGAGATGGAATTCCTTTTTTATTGCATACTTCTGTTTTAAAAGGCAGACCCTAAGTAATCTTTGTTTTAAACTTATCAGGAGTTTAGCACTGAGTATTAGAACGCTGAGAAAAACTTTCCAAAAAAAAATAATAATGTATCACTCAGCAAATGTTCAAAGTGGGAAAATTAGCATGGCACACATAAGATATTGCTTATGTCTTAAAAGTAAAGTGGTGTGAAAGGCAACCCAAATGATTCTTCTGAATGGATATTTTAATTTATAGCTAAATGTTTCTGTTCCCTCAAGAAAATTATTTTAAATAAGACTGTCCAAAAGTATGTATGCTAAGGTGGGAGACTCACTTGAGTTCAAGAGTTTGAGCCCAGGCTGGACTACATCTTGAAACATCATCTCTACAAAAAATTTAAAAAATTAGCTGGCCATGGTGCCATGCCTGTAGTCCTAGCCACCTGGGGGGCTAAGATGGGAGGATCATTTGAGCCCAGGAGGTCCAGGCTACGATGAACCGAGATCGCACCACTTCACTCCAGTGTAGGCAACAAAGTGAGACCCTGTCTCAAAAAAATAAAAGCATGTATGTATCTCTCTGCTACCTTTTTCAGTAAGAAGATGTAAGTTCTTCAGTGGTGATTGGTGAGATTTTGGTGCGCCCATCACCCAAGCAGTATACACTGCATCGTATTTGTAGTCTTTTAGCCCTCACCCCCCTCCCAACCTTCCCCCCCCCACCAAGTCCCCAAAGTCCATTGTATCATTCTTATGCTTTTCCATCCTCATAGCTTAGCTCCCACTTATCAGTGAACACATACGATGTTTGGTTTTCCATTCCTGAGTTACTTCACTTAGAATAATAGTCTTCAGTCTCATCCAGGTTACTGCAAATGCCGTTAATTTGTTTCTTTTTATGGCTGATTAGTATTCCATCATATAAATATACACCACAATTTCTTTATCCACTCTTTGATTGTTGGGCATTTGGGTTGGTTCTATGATTTTGCAATTGGCGAATTCTGCTGCTATAAACATGCATGTGCAAGTATCTTTTTTGTATAATGACTTCTTTTCCTCTGGGTGGATACCCAGTGGTGGGATTGCTGGATCAAATGGTAGTTCTAATGTTAGTTCTTCAAGGAATATTTACACTGTTTTCCATAGTGGTTGTACTAGTTTACATTCCCACCAGCAGTGTAGAAGTGTTCCCTGTTCACTGCATCCACTCCACCATCTACTGTTTTTTGATTTTTTGATTATGGCCATTCTTGCAGAAGTAAGCTAGTATTGCATTGTGGTTTTCATTTGCATTTGCCTGATCATTAGTGATGTTGAGCATTTTTTCATATGTTTCTTGGCCATTTGTATATCTTCATTTGAGTACTGTAGTAATTCATGTAATTAACCCACTTTTCAGTGAGCTGTTTGTATTTTTCTTACTGATTTGATTGAGTTCATTGTAGATTCTGGATATTAGTCCTTTGTCAGATGTATAGATTGTGAAGATTTTCTCCCACTCTGTGAGTTGTCTGTTCACTGTCTTCCTTTTGCCATGCAAAATCTCTTTAGTTTAATTAAGTCTCAACTATTTATCTTTGTTTTTATTGAATTTGCTTTCGGGTTCTTGGTCATGAAATCTAGGCCAATGTCTAGAAGGGTTTTTCCAATGTTATCTTCTAGAATGTTTATAGTTTCAGGTCTGAGATTTAAGTCTTTAATCCATCTTGAATTGATTTGTGTATAAGGTGAGAGATGAGGATCCAGTTTCATTCTCCTACATGTGGGTTGCCAATTATCCCAGTACTAGTTGTTGAATAGGGTGTCCTTTTCCCACTTTATGTTTTTGTTTGCTTTGTCGAAGATCATTTGGCTGTAAGTATTTGGGTTTATTTCTGGGTTTTCTTCTCTGTTCCATTGGTCTATGTGCCAATTTTTATACCAGTACCACGCTGTTTTGGTGACTATGTCCTTATAATATAGTGTGAAATCAGGTAGTGTGATGCCTCCAGATTTGTTCTTTTTGCTTAGTCTTGTTTTGGCTATACGGGATCTTTTTTGGTTCCATATGCATTTTAGAATTGTTTTTTCTAATTCTGTAAAGAATGATGGTGGTATTTTGATTGGGATTGCATTGAATTTGTAGACTGCTTTTGGCAGTGTGGTCACTTTCACAATATTGATTCTACCCATCCATGAACATGGGAAGTGTTTCCATTTGTTTGTGTCATCTGTGATTTCTTTCAGCAGTGTTTTGTAGTTTTCCCTGTAGAGGTCTTTTGACTCCTTGGTTAGGTATATTCGTAAGTATTTTAAATTTTGTTGCAGCCATCGTAAAGTGGATTGCGTTTTTTATTTGATTCTTAGCTTGGTTGCTGTTGGTGTGTAGCAGAACTACTGATTTGTGTACATTAATCTTGTATCCAGAAACTTTGCTGAATTCTTTTATCTGTTCTAGGAGCTTTCTGGAGGAGTCTCTAGGGTTTTCAAGGAAAACAATCATATTGTTAGCAAACAGTGACAGTTTTACTTCCTCTTTATCGATATAGATGCTCTTTATTTCTTTTTCTTGTCTAGTTGCTCTGGCTAGGACTTACAGTGCTATGTGAAGAGGAGTGGTAAGAGTGGGCATCCTTGTTTTGTTCCAGTTCTCAGAGAGAATGCTTTCAACTTTTCCCCATTCAGTATTATGTTGGCTGTGGGTTTATCATAGATGGCTTTTATTACATTGAGGGATGAGAGTTTTAACCATAAAAGGATGCTGGATTTTGTCAGATGCTTTTTCTGCATCTATTGAGGTTATCATGTGATTTTTATTTTTAATTCTATTTATGTAGTATATCACATTTATTGACTTGCATATGTTAAACCATCCCTGCATCCCTGGTATGAAACTTACTTGATCATGGTGGGTTATCTTTTTGATATGTTGTTGGATTGGTTAGCTAGTATTTTGTTAAGGATTTTAGCATCTATGTTTATCAAGGATATTGGTCTGAAGTTTTCTTTTTTGGTTATGTCCTTTCCTGGTTTTGGTATTAGGGTGATGCTGGCTGCATAGAATAAATTAGGGAGGGTTTCGTCTTTCTCTATCTTGTGGAATGGCGTCAAAAGATTGGTACCAATTCTTCTCTGAATGTCTGGTAGAATTCTGCTGTGAATCCGTCTGGTCCTGGACATTTTTTTGCTGGTCATTTTTAAATTACCATTTCAATCTCCCTGCTTGTTGTTGGTCTGTTCAGGGTATCTAATTCTTCCTGATTTAAGCCAAGAGGACTGTATTTTTTCAGGAATTTATCCATCTCTTCTAGGTTTTCTAGTTTATGTGCATAAAGGTGTTCATAGTAGCCTTGAGTGATCTTTTGTATTTCAGTGGTGTCAGTTATAATACTTCCTGTTTCGTTTCTTAATGAGGTTATTTGGATTTTCTCTCTTCTTTTCTTGGTTAATTTTGCTAATGGTCTATCAGTTGTATTTATCTTTTCAAAGAACTAGCTTTTTGTTTCATTTATCTTTTGTATTATTTCTTTTTGTTTCAATTTCAGTTAGTTCTGCTCTGATCTTGGTTATTTCCTTTCTTTTACTGGGTTTGGTTTTGGTTTGTTCTTGTTTCTCTAGTTCCTTGAGATGTGACCTTAGAATGTCAGTTTGTGCTTTTTCAGTCTTTTTGATGTAGGCATTTAGGGCTATCAACTTTCCTCTTAGCACCACCTTTGCTGTATCCCAGAGGTTTTGATAGGTTGTGTCATTATTGTCGTTCAGTTCAAAGAATTTTTAAATTTCCATCTTAATTTTGTTTTTGACTCAATGCTCATTCCAGAGCAGGCTATTTAATTTCAATGTATTTGCATGGTTTTGAAGATTCCTTTTGGAGTTGATTTACACTTTTATTCCACTGTGATCTGAGAGGTGCTTGATATAATTTCAATTTTCTTAAATTTATTGAGGCTCATTTTATGGCCTATCGTATGGCCTATGTTTTAGAAAGTCCCATGCACTGTTGAATAGAATGTGTATTCTGCAGTTGTTGGAAAAAATGTTCTGTATATATCTGTTAAGTCCATTTGTTCCAAGGTAAAGTTTAAATCCATTGTTTCTTTGTTGACTTTCTGTCTTGATGACCTGTGTAGTGCTGTCAGTGGAGTATTGAAGTTCCCCACTATTATTGTGTTGCTGTCTATCACATTTCTTAGGTCTATTAGTACTTGTTTTATAAATTTGGAAGCTCCAGTGTTAGGTGCATATATGTTTAGGATTGTGATATTTTCCTGCTGGACAAGGTATTTTACCATTATATAATGTCCCTCTTTGTCTCTTTTAACTGCTGTTGCTTTAAAGTTGGTTTTGTCTGATATAAGAATAGCTACCCCTGTTCACCTTTGGTGTCCATTTGCAAAATGCCTTTTTCCACCCCTTTACTTTAAGTAAGTTTATGTGAGTCCTTACATATTAGGTGAGTCTCCTGAAGGCAGCAGAGAGTTGGTTGGTGAGTTCTTGTGCATTCTGCAGTTCTGTATCTTTTAAGTAAAGCATTTAGGCCATTTACATTCAATGTTTAGTATTGAGATGTGAGGTACTGTTGCATTCATCATGCTATTTGTTGCCTGCGTACCTTGGTTTTGTTTTTTGTTTTTTTCTTTTTAACTTATATTTTTGTTTTCTAGGTCCTGTGTGATTTATACTTTAAAGAGGTTCTGTTTTGATGTGTTTCCAGGATTTGTTTCAAGATTTAGAGCTCCTTTTATCAATTCTTGTAGTGTTAGTTTGGTACTGGCAAACTCTCTCAGCATTTGTTTATCTGAGAAAGATGGTATCTTTCCTTTATATGTGATGCTTAGTTTCGCTGGATACAAAATTCTTGGCTGAAAATTGTTTTGTTTAAGGAGGCTGAAGATAGGACCCCAATCCCTTCTAGTTTGTAGGGTTTCTGCTGAGAAATCTGCTGTTAATCTGATAGGTTTTCTTTTGTAGGTTACCTGGTGCTTCTGTCTCACATCTTGAGATAACTTGATGACAGTGTGCCTAGGTGCTGATATTTTTGTGATGAACTTCCCAGGTGTTCTTTGTGCTTCTTGTATTTGGATGTCTAGTTCCCTAGCAAGGCCAGGGAAGTTTTTCTCGATTATTCCCCCAATATGTTTTCCATACTTTTAGATTTCTCTTCTTCCCCATTATTCTTAGGTTTGGTCATTTAACATAATTCCAGACTTCTTAGAGGCTTTGTTCATATTTTCTTATGCTTTCTTATTTGTCATGGTTGGATTGGTTTAATTTGAAGGCCTTGTCTTTGAACTCTGAATTTCTTTCTTCTACTTGTTCATTTCTATCGCTGAGACTTTCCAGAGCATTTTGCATTTCTGTGTGTCCAGTGTTTCCTGAATTTTTTATTGTTTCTTTTTATGTTATGTATTTCCTTGAATATTTCTCCCTTCACTTTTTGGACTTCCTTGCATTAGGCTTTGCCCTTCTCTGGTGCCTCCCTGATTAGCTTAATAACTAACCTCCTGAACTCTTTTTCAGGTAAATCGGTGATTTCTTCTTGGTTTGGATACATTGCTGGTGAACTAGTGTGATTTTTGGTGGTGTTAAAGAGCCTGTTTTGTCATATTACCAGTGTTGGTTTTCTGCTTCCTTCTCATTTGGGTAGGCTCTGTCAGAGGGAAGGTCTAGGGCTGAAGGCTGTTGTCCAGATTCTTTTGTCCCACAGGGAGTTCCCTTGATGTAGTACTCTCCACCTTTCCCTGTGGATGTGGCTTCCTGTGAGCCGAACTACAGTGATTGTTGTCCCTCTTCTGGGTCTAGCCACCCAGCAAGTCCACCCAGCTCCAGGCTGGTACTGGGGGTTGTCTGCAGAGTCCTATGATGAAATGGACTCTGTCAGCGTTCTCAGCTTTGGTGGTTTAATGCTGTATTTTTTTGGTGGTTGGCCTTCTGCTGGGAGGTGGCACTTTCCAGGGAGCATCAGCTGTGGTAGTATGGAGGGGAACCAGTGGTGGGTGGGGCCCTAGAACTCCCAAGATTATATGCCCTTTGTCTTCAGCTACCAGGGTGAGTAGGGGAGGACCATCAGGTGGGGGCAGGGCTAGGCGTGTCCGAGCTCTGGCTCTCCTTCGGTGGGTCTTGCTGTGGCTGCTGTGGGGGATGGGGATGAGGTTCCCAGGTCAATGGAGTTGGTGTACCTAGAAGGATTATGGCTGCCTCTTCTGAGTCATGAAGGTTGTCAGAGAAATGGGAAAACTGGCAGTCACAGGGCTTAACCAGCTCCCATGCAAACCAAAGGGCAAGTCTCACTCCCACCATGCCCCCGCTAACAACCCCAAGTTGGTTTGCAGGCTATGGGTGAGCCAGGCTTGAGAACTTGCCCCAGGCTACCTGCCTCCCAGCTGTGAAAGAAAAGGGTTTGGTTCTTCCCCAGCCTGTGGAGTCTGCACACTGAATTCCCACTCTCCCTTGAGTTTTGGCCAGGAAGCTTCTTGCCCCTTTCAAGTTGTTACAAAGTTCAGCTGGAGATTTCCTTCTGCCTGTGGTGTTTTACTCCCGCTCCTCTGGCCACCCTCCTGATGGATATCTGTGGTGCCAAGCAGGAATGGCCTGCTTGAAGACCCAGTGAGCTCCCAGGGCCTTTCCCATGTATTTCACTCAGCTCTTGAAATTGACTCAGCTCCAGATAAGGTTGGAAACTTTTCTGCCGCAAACAGACCTTCAGTTTCTCCAGTGGGGTGTGTGTGTTCGGGAGAGGAGGATCTCCCTTTCCCACTTCTGCAGTTGGGGCACTCACAGTATTTGGGATGTCTCCTGGGTCCTGCAGGAGCACTCTGCCTCCTTCAGAGGGTCTGTGTGTCCTCTTGAGATTGCTGGTTCATTCTTGCAGTTGATATGGAGCTAAAATTCACCGTGCGAGCCTCTGCACGCTGCTCTGTCTGTCCGAGTGGGAACTGCAGTCTAATCCTGCCTCCCATTCCTCCATGATGATCAAATTTATGACTTTTAATCCATAGTCACATGTCAGAATAAGTGCATGGTATATGGTTTATTACATGTCAGAATAAGTGCATGGTATATGGTTTATTATATCAGTTGACATGTGAGTATGTAACATTGAATTTGTCCACAGCACACCTCACTCACATTAATTTTAATTCTATATTCAATAAAAATGTGTGAATTATATTAATGAATACCTCACTGCTAAATATTGCATAGTTCAGTCCACTGCCCGTCAGTGTCTTAAAGTATTTGTTAATAGGCACTGGTGAAAGTTGCTTTCACCCTCATAGGCTTGGACACTTACAAGCTAGATGTGTTAGTTTAGGCAATTACTCTTTTTTTTTTTTAATACTTTAGGGTACATGTACACAACGTGCAGGTTTGTTACATATGCATACATGTGCCATGTTGGTGTACTGCACCCATTAACTCATCATTTACATTAGGTATATCTCCTAATGCTATCCCTCCGCCCTCCCCCCACCCCACAACAGGCCCCAGTGTGTGATGTTCCCCTTCCTGTGTCCAAGTGTTCTCATTGTTCAATTCCCACCTATGAGTGAGAACATGCAGTGCTTGATTTTTTATCCTTGCGATAGTTTGCTGAGAATGATGGTTTCCAGCTTCATCCATGTCCCCACTTAAACTCCCAAGCTTCAGATTCTTGTTTGCGAAATGGAGATTAAAAGATTTAGATAATTTATATCAAACATTTAGCACAGTTTTTGACACATAAGAATTGCTCATAAATGTTAGCTATTATTACAGTTCTGGAAGGTATATTTGTGCATCATGTTCTAAAGAGTCAATCAGAAAGCTTTAAAATAGTTCATAGAATAAATCTCCATTTTTATAGGCAGTGCTTTGCTTTGAGTTACATTATAAAAAACAAAAGAAAAACCAACAGAAGTTATTATAATGGGGAAAGATAAAAATTGTCATGAAATGAGTTATCAAGCAATATGAGTACAGATGTTTCAGATTTTAATGATGAATACTAGTAATTGTCATTTAAATTTTTTAAGTAGAAATATTGATACATTTTTAATATGCATCTCATCTTAATATAAATTGGGGAGCCAAATTCTTCCCCGGATAAATGTGCTGTACTAATTTTGAAATAAAATTGTTTGGTCACAACATAGACCCAATCTGAATATTGCAGTGGAAAAAAAACTGTCAAAGAAAGTTACAAGAAATTATTTCCTTACTGAGAAAAATCATGGACTTGTGAAAAGAAGTTGAGTGAAATCTCAGGTCTCTGGTCTGCAACTATATATATGATATAAAAAGAACTTTCTTCATATGCATCAGGAAATGATTTCTAAAATAACGTCATTGAGGGGGGAAAAAAAACTGTTACTTCTTTGTTCATTTAATGTAGTTTCCCTCTAATACACCTAGAGTGAGGCATGAAAGCTCATCCCAAAGTGTGATTCTGTTTGCGCAGGTAGATCAACAGATGCAGTGTTTTCCAACGCTACCTAGTTGATTCTAATACCAGACCAGTGGGGCCTGGGAGCCATCATCTACAGGGTGATTTCATCCCCCTCCATGGTTTTCCATACACACATGCACAAGCTGTCATTGTAAACACTTATCATCTCTGGAGTCCCTTCAGAAAATCTTTCTTTGAAATATAATGTCCCACAATCCCTCCCTGTTTTAAATGCATGTGATGGAGGCAGCCACATTGAACTAGAACTATCTTGGAGTTCACTCAGCAGAGACCAGGATAGATGCAAAGAGCCCAGAATATATGCCATGGAAGCCTCCACACTGCCTATGCAGAAGTACATATAAATTCATTCTGATGTCATCTTAGACCTAAGGCTGGGATCATAATAAATTTTAAACTTCAAAATATTAAATAATATAAATTCAGTATTTAATAAATATTCATTAAATAATATTTTCTATTTTAAACTATTATAAGTATCTTATATTTACTATTTACATATTTATTAAATATATTTAAATTATAAATACCTAATATTGAATGTTTATATTATAAATAAAATATATTTATAAAATAAATTTGAATATTAAAATTCTTGCCCATCTTAACATTTTTTAGGATGTTAAGCAACCTTGTTTTTTAATGGAGGGCTTAAGTTTGGGGGCTCATATTCTAAACATCCTTGAAACATTATATTTTAGAGCAATTAACATAATAAAATTCTGCTAGGAGAATGCTTCCTTTCAACGCTGCATCAGATAGAATCTGATCTTGGAAATAAGCTGAGAGAAAACAGAATGTGATCTTGGAAATAAGCTGAGAGGAAATAGGCATCAAGTTTGCATTTAGAAAGGTGAATAAGGCCAGGCGCGGTGGCTTGTGCCTGGAATCCCAGCACTTTGGGAGGCCGAGCAGGCAGATCACGAGGTCAGGAGATCCAGACCATCCTGGCCAACATGGTGAAACCCCGGCTCTACCAAAAATACAAAAATTAGCTGGACATGGTGGCGTACGCCTGTAATCCTAGCTGGGGCAGGAGAATCATTTGAACCGGGGAGTCAGAGGTTGCAGTGAGCCGGGATCGTGCCACTGTACTCCAGCCTGGCGACAGAGAGAGACTCCGTCTCAAAAAAAAAAAAGAAAGAAAAAAAAAAGAAAGAAAAGAAAAGAAAGGTGAATAAGCACAGAGTGATCATCCCAATTGAGATTCTAATATATAAATCTTAGTTTAAATAATGGTTTTAACCACTGTTGCCTTGAAAAAGTTATTTACAACTTTTTAATAAAAAATACAGATGAGAAGGAATCAAAAATCCTTCATTTGAAGACTGAATTTCCATTTTAAAGTTACTTCAAAAAATGCATGAAGTTTCTTCAAGCACTGACTGTTGATACCTTGCAGACACTGCGCCACTTTGAGCATACACTCACAGCACCAAAGGAAACTGTCCACATGAATTATTTCTTCTACTTCTTCAGCATGAAGTTGAACTTTTTAAGAAGACTTTAATATGAATTAGTTGTATTTTGAAATTAAATATCGATTTATACCAATTTTTCATTTGATGAATTTTTTCATAAGTAGCTTTATATGAGGATGCTTATTACATGGGTAAAAAAAACTTTAGATTTTGTTCACGGTATCACAATAATTTAAATAACTCAGAACAATTTAAAAGTTATATTGATTTATCTCACAATATATTATTTCCCAGGTTTGGTTAGAAGATCTTCAAGAATACATCACCGGGTCAGGGGCGGGGGTATGGTTAATGGATACAAAAAAAAATTAGAAAGAATGAATAAGACCTATTTGATTGCACAACAGGGTGACTATAGTCAATAATTAATAACATAATTGTACATCTTAAGTAACTATAAGAGTGTAATTGGATTGTTTGTAACACAAAGCGTAAATGTTTTGGAGAATGGATACCACATTCTCCCTGACGTGATTATTACACATTGCATGCCTGTGTGAAAATATCTCATGTACCCCACAAATATATATGCCTACTATGTACCCACTAAAGTTAACATTAGAAAATTTAAAATTATAAAAATAAATAAGAAAAAAGAATACATCAATGATAAAAATATCAGAATTATTACATTTATCTCTATTGAAGCACTGACTATGCATGAGCTAAGCATGGACCGGCCAAGCCTGGATCTCCTAAGTCCTTTGAGATGCACAGGATCTGTTCTAATAAATCCAAACAAGAGAGAGTAAATACTGTTAAGGCAACAAAGCTTGCCCTGCATCCAAAAATGACCTTATAATTGCTAACAGCTGTAGTTTGTGAAACCATTTTCCTTGAGGGATATTTTCTCCCTTTTCTTTCCGGTCTTGAAGTAGAATTTAGATCTTCAGTATACTTCTGCTGTTATGAAAACTGTATTAAACCTTGACGTTCTTATTAGGTTAAAGATTCACATGATTTTACATTTATCCAGGTTTTGTAGGAAACCTCATATTTAGTAACAGATGCTATATATTATTATAGTATTAGCCACTTGCTCTAAGAGCCCAAGTTCTGTAATTTGATTTCCTTCCTCTGAATCCCATTCTGTCACTTCCTAGATAGATGGATTTGGCAATTTGTTTAACTTTGCTGAGTCTCCATTTGCTCACCTAAGGTAGTAACTAATCTTTTATTATTATTATTATTATTAAAGTAATTTCTTTTGAGACAGGGTCTTACTCTGTCTCCCAGGTTGGAGTGCAGTGGTGCAATCACAGTCACTGCAGCCTCAACCTCCCAGGCTCAAGTGATCCTCCCTCCTCAGCTTCCCAAGTAGCTGGTACTACAGGCATGAGCCACCACACCTGGCTAATTCTTATCTTTTGTAGAAATGGGGGTCTCACTGTGTTGGACAGGCTGGTCTTAAACTCCTGGTTTCAAGCAATCTTCCCACCTCACCCTCCAAAAGTGCTGGGATTACAGGCATGAGCCATCATGCTGGGTCATAACTAACTCTTAACAGCTGTTATGAATGAGATAGTACTTAGTGTCTGACACATAGTAAACAAACAGGAAATAAATACCAATTATTAAAAACATTCTATGCAGCAATTAAGTTATATTATAAATCTTTTCTAAAGTTTCACTGAATTGCAGAAATGTTAACCAATTGAATCCAAAGGCCTGAATATTTTAGAAGTGTTAAGAGAATCCAATTCTCAGTTCAGAGGAGAGTGAAATCAGCACAGGAGTGATAGACTGCCTTACTAGGGCAGATCATTGAGGAAGAGAGACAAGAAAAAACAAAACAGCAGCCTAAAGACAGGAAGACAATTCCAGGCTGTACTTAGAGTGATATAAAATATGGAGTACAATATTAAAAACTTTAATAATAGGAACATGAAAGAGGGAAAGCAATACTGATTTAGGGATGGTTGGTAGTAGAGCACATAAAAGCAAAAGCAGATTTATATTAATGCCATCAAATGATAGCTGTCTATCAAGCATTTAGGAATTGAGAAGTTAAAGAAACTGATCAAAATATTAGGAAAATTTCCAAGACAAAAGTTAAGACCAGAGTTTTTCTTCAAGGTGAGGTAAGAATTCAATAAGGAGCTATTAAAATGGCATTCCTGGGAGACAGAGTTGGATGAGTGGCAGCAGAGAAGGCACCGAATCCAGCGTATCAGACATTCCAGTCTAGTGAGCTAGGAAGATTCAGGAAAAGACAAAAGATAAGATTGGCAAATTCAGGGAGAATTTGTATTGAGAAATTATCCTAACACAAGGAGCTTTCTGCTCATTGTATGGGTGAAATGGAGCCATTCAATGATGTGTACCTACTTGGCTGTTTTGCTTTTAACTGAAGAGTGATATTATCCAAAGTGAGCCACTTATAAAGCAGTTGCAGAAGTTCAGGCATGACTTGAAAAGATGCAGGACTTGAATAGAATGAAATACGAATGTAAAGAAAATGCCTGATGAAATAGCATTTTCTTTAAGAATGTCGAAATCAGTGAGTGAGTGATGTCTTAAAGTTTTCTCAGTTAGACTTGATGGGATCACGGTGACAGTATGACAAGCTAAAATCCATGCGTAGTGTTGAAACTAAGGGAAGGTTAACAAGAAATTGTCCCTAAGCTTTAAATATGCCCATTTAACATCATGGAATTACTAATGGCCAATTCAATGCCTGTCTTTTGATGATGCTGTTTCAATTTTCTCTCTGTCTGCAGGGAAAAAGCGATAAGGAGATAAAGCCAATTTTCTTCTAAAAAATCTACTTTTTTGGGTTTTGTTTAGACTCAGACAGTGCTACCACAAAATTAATGATTTCTTTACCAACTGCATTTGCTTCACTTTTTTCCCCAAAGCCCTCCAGGCTACTCCTCTGGAGAGTACACAAAGTTTCCACAGCACTATTTTTGTAATCTAAAGCAGTTGTGCTTTCAGGCCTGATACTACAACTGTAATTTTAATTTATCAACCTGCCAGTCAGTGAAATGCTGTAAAAACATTTGAAAGCTTAAACCCATCATTTATTTCTGCACCTGTCAATGACACTTTTCTGTGCTTGTCAAAATCATTTAAACTGCACTATGATGGCATATACAATATCACCAATAAATTGGGTAATCAATCATGTATGTGCATATTTTGACAGTGGCGTGTTGAATGCATGGGCTCCTGGATGCATTTGTAAGAAGTAGGAGCTCATTACTGTTCAATAGTAAAATACAGTAGAGTCATCAAAAAGAGTCTCCCTCAGTCTTTTACAATTAAAAAAATGTCTTAAGAAACAGAGGGGCTGATTGTGCCTGAAATGGCTTTTATTTCTTCAGCAAAATGTTCTCCTCGGGGAAAAGGAAGTAATTGCAGATTATAGCAGGCAGGAATATAGTGTTACATGGAGGGAAGAAAATGTATAGGATCATTAAATAGATTTATTTAAGTTCTGCTTATAAAGCAAGCAGTGGTGCAGTACTTTATAGCTGATGATATTTCAAAAGAGTGTTATCAGCACTTCCACCACTATCTAATTTGTTCATATAATAAATGTCACATTAAACCCAATATCACAATTCATATCAGTTTTACTTCAAAAATTGGTATCATTATATATCATAGGCAACCCTGCCTCAAAAAAATTTTGATGAGATCTTTCATCACAATAAATTATGGAATTTAAAAAATCAAACTATTAGAGAGAGAGAAAACATGTTCAATCATTAAATCCACTCAACCCAGTAACAATTTGATGTCATTTAGGCTGTGTTTCTAAGATAAAATGTTGTCAAAATTGTAACTTAAATATTCTCTAAATAATCTAACAGTACCCTCTGAACTCTTGGTTGTTCAGAGGGTACAGTTAGATTATTTACAGAATATAGAGCAATCCTCACCATTTATTTATTTTTAAAAAGCAAATCTTATGAGAAACCCTTTAAAATCTATGAAGGATTTATGACCACTTCATGGCATGCAACTCTAAATTAGCCAAACTAACTTATAGACATCAAATATTTCTACATAAGAAAATGAATCAGTAAACTTGACATGGATACGCTCTCACTCATGGGAAAGAACTAACCTTCAGTGATGTTTCAGAACCACATTTAAAACAAACAAAGCTTTGGGAGGTGTATTAATGTACACAGCCAGCACTGTTTCCTTATTGTTACTAGTACTGCTTTCCAGGAACGTGAATTTTGTTTTTTTAATTTTACTCGAAGTTCTGGGATACATGTGCTGAGCATGCAGGTTTGTTACATAGGTATACATGTGCGATGACAGTTTGCTGCACCTATCAACCTGTCATCTAGGTTTTAAGTCCCTCATGCAGTAGGTATTTGTCCTAATGCTCTCCCTCCCCTTTCCCCTCAACCCCTGACAGGCCCCGGTGTGTGATGTTCCCCTCCCTGTGTCCATGTGTTCTCATTGGAACATGAGGTTTTTAAGGTGTCATGCCACATTGGAAAGGGTAATCATATAGTCAGACTGTTGAAAGATATATTTGCTGAATGTGTATATGAATAAAATAGAAATGGCGGCTAAGATTAGATGTCATATGTAGAATCAATACTGCATGAAGAGAGTTGTTATTGCTTCAATTTAAAATAAGATCTTAGTCTCATATACTTTTAATATCAGTCCTGAAAAAATCACTAAAAATAATGCAAAATAAGTGCTTTGATTTCCCTTGACTACCTTCAACTTATCTCAAAGAAAGCTAATTAAGCTTACTTGAAGAGAACTCATTTCTCTTTTTTTAGCTCCAATAAATATACTCAAGACTGAATTTTCAATTAAATAATACTTGATTATCTAAATAATTTTTTGGCAGTTTAAAGAGCATTTATTTCAGACAGTTCAAAGTATTGACTATCCTTTGTGTTCTTCAATGAATTTTTATTGATTCTCATAAAGACAAAATAGATATCATCATTCATTTAATACTGAATAAGTGAGATACAGAGACATGATGATATCTCCATAAATAAACACAGAATATTGGTAGCCATTTTGGAATGGAGTCCAGTCTGGGACTTTTGCTTACAAAGCTGGCAATTTCATGTATTTTAACACCTCATGTTTTCTTCTGAGTTTCATCTGCACTTGAATGTCTAAATAATAGCTTTAATTATTCAGGAAAATAATCATGTATGTAGAAAGTTATTTATTGCTCTTAGAGCCATTGTGAATCCCACATTTGCACTATAAAAGTGCTAGCAAAAGTTTTAAAGCCTCATTTCCCAATCACATTCTGTTCATCCTGCCAGGAATGACTGATCTTTATTTCATCAATCTCAAAATGTGACCTTTTCGAAGCTTTTAATGACATTTTCGAAGTACAGAAATGCTTTTTGATTCAAAAGGATTTTCTACTTTATTCTGCAGAACAAATCAGCTATCACAGTACAATCAATAGCTGCCAACTATTAGCAAAAGCCACACATCACTTATACTTTAAGAGCTTATCAGGAAGAAAAAATGCATTGAGTGGCTATATTTTGGCATGCTAACTAAGGTAGATATCAAAATGAAAAGTCGATCCTCAAATGTTTCATGTTTTTAGAAAGGTTATTATTTCCTTAGTAAAAATTTCACTAGATCACATTCAAAATATACCATTAGAAGCTGCTGGCCACATTCAACTTCAAAATGAAATAATGTGCTTGTAGTTTTATTCAGTGTTAGGCAACCAACTACAGTTTCCCCTTAGCTTCAATGAAAAGAGATATAAAAGATGAAACACTTGTTGAGACATTTCTTCCAGATATTGGCTAAATTATCGTATCATGCAAGTGGTATTTCAGTTAAGTGTATGTTATAGCCCAATTGGATACTAAAAGTCTTGAAAGCCTTTTTAAAAGTGAGGTTCTCTAGAGAAGTTATTTTAAAAATGTATTCTGTAAATCATGAGCCTTTGATTATCCAGCCCATGGCAGGCTAAGCCCTCCAAATTCCCATGTAAAGCCACCAAGTCACGAATTAAGGGATTGCCCAATAAATCAAAGCATTCATTCCTAATTTTCTTAAGTTGCCAGGTTTTCGTTTGAAGCTCTTGAGAAAGGATTTGATAGCATTGCTGCCCTTTCTGTGAAGAATAGCTAATTTCATTAAGTGCATCAATTCAACATTTGAAGGGCACTGTGTATGCGCAAAATAGTATATGATAATAATGTCAGTTGCTGTTCTAAACTAGCCTGATAGACAGGGATAGTTTCCTACTATTGTGATTAAAAATTGAGCTTTCTTTCCGTATTACAAAGATAATAACACCAAGTCATCATTGATAGGGAATTTAGTAAAATATTTAGGCATTTATTTTGGCAATGTAAGATGAAGAGTAGTATCAAAATCATTTAGACTTAACTAACAATATGTCTTCAAAAAATTATGCAATGCACTTTGTTTTTAAAAGCATCATTAATTGCCTAACAGTACCCGCCAAACTACAAATCAGGGGTTAAAAACAGGAAGTAGATCTTATGCTGCCATTTCATTCTAACCAAGACTTTATTTCCAGTATCTTCATTGTTATTTTTGAATATCAATTCAGTTATATTTAGATAAAATTTATTCAGTGCAAAATTCCATTTATGTTATATTGGTAGGTGCAAAGCAAGATGCGAGGTGCACTAAACTGCTGCTTCATCTCATAGTGGATTCAGTAAAGCAGTGCCAATCAATGAATTGTTTTTACCATTTCATTTCAGAAAGTAGGAGTAAGCATTTTAAAATGTATCGCATGTTTATATGGCTATGATATTGAAATGTATGATTTTTGTACAAAGTATCAGACTGTGATAGATTGGAAATATTTTAAATAAAAAATAAAAATTTAGTTCTTTACCACAATAAGCCAGCAAGCCCTAGACAAGACTACATCTTTGCCTTTGGGGAGGTTGTAATCTAATAAACAGGACAAAACAAATAAGTTGGTGTCTATAATATAAGGCATTGCTTGGGAATTCTAATCTGCTGAAGAAGACAAAATAAAAATGAACAGATAGCTGTAACATAAGTCATTCCTTGAAGACTCTTGAAAGAGAGGAAATAAAAGGTTGTAGGACTAGTGGTACATAATGGCACACATAGCCAGGTGGGTTTAGTTTCTTTTTGGAGATGGATAGTACCACCATTCATCTTAAAAGAGACACTGGATGACATGCCTGGAAAATTAAACAATGACTATATCAAGGGAGACTAGAAAGCCCTGAATATGTTTTAACTTCTCTTCAACTCCCCTCTCCCTTTCTCACCCCTCCCGCCTCTGCCTTCTTATCTTACTTTCTCTCTCTCCTCCTTGACCCCTCTTTATTTTCCTCTCACTCTCCTTCTTTTCTTCTCTCTTTCCTCTTCTCTTCCTTTCCTTCTCTCTTCCTCTCTCCTCACATTCTCTCCTTGTCCTACTTCTTCCCTCTACTTCTTTATCTCTCTCTATTCCTCCTTCTTTCAGCTTCTCTATATTTTTTCTTCATTTTAAAATATGCATGCCTTCCATCAGAAGAGAATACCTCAAAATATTAAGAGGCATCTGTGACAAAACCACCACCAACATCATATTGAACAGACAAAAACTGGAAGCATTCCCCCAACACCTGGAACAAGACAAGTATGCCCACTCTGAGCACTCCCATTCAACAAGGTACTAGAAGTGCTAGCCAGAGCAATCAGTCAGGAGAAAAAAATACAAGTCATACATATAGGAAAATAAACTATGTCTCTTCACAGATGACATGATTTTATACCTAGAATGCCCTAAAGACTCCACCAAAAGGCTCCTGCAACTGATATGCCACTTCAGCAAAGTTTCAGCCCACAAAATCAGTGTACAAAAATCAGTAGCATTTCTATATACCAATAATGTTCAATTTGAGAACCAAATCAAGAATGCAATCCCATTTACAATAGCTGCAAAAAAAAAAAAATAAGTAAACCAAGGAATACATCTAACCAAGGAGGTGAGAGATCTCTACAAGGAGAACTACGAAACACTGTTCAAAGAAATCATACCTGACACAAACAAATGGAAAAACATTCTATGGCTCATGAGTTGGAAAAAATCAATATCTTTAAAATGGCCACACTGCCCAAAGCAACCTATAGATCCAGCACTATTCCTGTCAAACTACCAACATTATTTTTCTCAGAACTAGAAAAAGCTATTTTAAAATTCAAAGGAAACCAAAAAAAGAGCCTGAATATCCAAAACAATCCTAAGTAAAAAGAACAAAGCCAGAGGCATTACATTACCTGACTTCAAACTACACTATAAGGCTACAGTAACCGAAACAGCATGGTACTGGTACAAAAACAGACAACAGACCCATGGAACAGAATGGAGAACCTGGAAATAAAGCCACACACCTACAGCTATCTGATCTTTGACAAAGTCAACAAAAATAAGCGTTGGGGAATGGACTTCCTATTCAATAAATGGTGTTGGGATAGCTGGCTAACCATATGCAGAAGAATGAATCTGGACTGCTACCTTTCACCATATACAAAAATTAACTCAAATTGGATTAAATATTTAAATATAAGACCTCAAACTATAAGAATCTTAGAAAATGCCATTCTGGACATCAGCCTTGGGAAAGAATTCATGGCTAAGTTCTCAAAAGCAATCGCAATGAAAACAAAAATTGAGAAGTGGGGCCTAATGAAACTCAAGAGCTTCTGCATGCAAGAGAAACTATCAAGGAAGTAAACAGACAACCTAAAGAATGGGAGAAAAATATTCACAAACTACACATCTAACAAAATTCTAATATCCGGAATGTATAAGGAACTTAAATCATCAAGCAAAAAAACAACCCCATTAAAAAGAAGGCAAAGGACATGAACAGACATTTCTCAAAGGAAGACATACAGGCTGCCAATAAACATATGAGTAAATGGTCATCATCACTAATCTTCAGAGAAATGCAGATCAAAACCACAATGAAATACCATCTCACTGCAGTCAGAATGGCTATTATTAAAAAAATCAAAAAACACAGATGTTGGCAAGGCTGTGGAGAAAAGGGAACACTCATACGCTGTTGGTGGGAATGTAAGTTAGTTCAGCCACTGTGGAAAGCAGTCTGGAGATTTTTCAAAGAACTTAAAATAGAACTACCATTCAACCCAGCAATCCCATTACGGGGTATATATCCAAAAGTAAACAAAGTGTTTTACCAAAAAGACACATGCACTTGCATGTTTATCACAGCACTATTTACAATAGCAAAGACATGACCAGGTGCGGTGGCTCACACCCGTAATCCCAGCAATTTGGAAGGCCGAAGCAGGCGGATCACCTGAGGTCAGGAGTTCAAGTCCAGCCTGGCCAACATGGTGAAACCCCATCTCTACTAAAAATACAAAAATTAGCTGGGCGTGGTGGTGCCTGACTGTAATCCCAGCTTCTTGGGAGGCCGAGGCAGGAGAACTGCTTGAACCCAGGAAGCAGAGGTTGCAGTGAGTCAAGATTGTGCCACTGTACTCCAGCCTGGGAGATAAAGCAAGATCCATCTCAAAAAACAAAAATATAGCAAAGACATGGCATCAACCTAAGTGTCCATCAATATGGGCTGGAAAAAGAAAACGTGGTACATATACACCATGGAATACTACACAGACATGAAAAATAATAAAATTATGTCCTTTGCAGCAACATGGATGTAGCTGGAGGTCATTATCCAAAGTGAATTAATGCAGGAACAAAAAAAAATATATTGAATGTTCTTACTTATAACAAGGAGCTAAACATTGGCTACTCATAAACATAAAGATGGCAGCAGCAGAATCTAGGAACTACTAGAGGGGGAAAGGGAGGGAGGGCGGAAGTTTGAAGAACTGCTGGGTACCATGGTCACTATCTAGGTGATGGGATCAATCATACTCCAAACCTCAGCATCATAAAATACACCCAAGTAAGAAAACTACACATGTATCCCCTGAATCTGAAAAAAAATGCATGCCTTCAACAAGGAGCTTTCTTTGCTTTGCAATAGAGCTCACTATTGGAAGGAAAATTAATGTATGTTAAATGTTTGCTGGGTATCAGAAATAACATAAGTTCCTAATACTCCAGCCTGTTCTCTTGCTCTTGCTTTGCAGTTGAGAAAAAAATTTTACCAGTAGCTTAATGAAAAATTTAAAATACTATGGTATACCAAAAATATCATCATTTTTTAATATTAGGCCAGTATGAGACTGCTGTCTGTTTGGGAATTAGCAGTTTATCATCTCTAAGGAAATTAGTCATCCCAAAAGACAATCAAATGTTGACATTTGACATGTCCAGTAAACTACTAGGACCTTTCATCATCATGCTCCAATGAGGCCCACCAGTCAATAAGCCCTGCCCACATGTACATCTACACACTCATACACACACCCACCCTCACACATACGCCCAAACACACCCCCACCCCCCACACACACTCACAAAGCTGACAGCCAGGTTTTTGATGCCTTGCCCTGAAATATAACCTAATCAACAAGGAAAGAATCACCAGACGTTTGGGGAAATACTCTAACATGGAAGAAAATCCCAGAGAAAATCAGATTTCCACAGAAATAGGGGAAATATAGAGAGTACAAAACCAAACAAAAATACTAAAAAACTTATAATTAATGCCCCTAGAAATAGGAAAATGTATCTACATTTAAAAGTATTACTTAAAAGAATATAAGAAGAACAAGAAAAATCTTCTTAGAAATTAAAAACGTTATAGCAGAAATGAAAAATTTAATAAAAGTTTGAAATATGAACTTAAAAGATCAAAAAGATAAACAGATGGAAAATAGTAAAGAAAGGGTTTTTAAACAATCAGACCCTTGCTCCAGGGGTTCAATATCAAGCTAATAGTGTTTTCACAAAGAGAAAACTTAGAGGACAACATTATTCAATCAGAATACAAGAAAATATCCTAAAACTGAAAGATACGAGAGTTCCAATAAAATATGCTCAGCACAACAAATGAAAGATGACCCAAACTAAAACAGTTTACTGTATATAAGACCTTAAACGTCTAAATAGAGGAATAAAAGCCACATACAAAGACAGAATGAGAATAACATCAAATTTTTCAAGATTAGAACGTGCAGACAATAGAAGAATGCCTTTAAATGTCTTTTGATCACATGAATAGACTTATTGTAACATGGAATGCTCAAGATTAGTGCCAGGAAAGTATCTAATTCTGACTTCAACTTTTAAAATAATTAAAATCAATAAAATCAAAACAGGATAGTTACCAGAATAATAGTGCCATTATAACCACATTAAAAAGAAAAGCTTCCATCAAAATTTTACGGTATGACAAATCCAGTAAAATATATTTTATTAAATATTGCATTCCACTGAATTTTGTAATATTCCATTTTTTGATGAAAATGTTATTCAGAAGAGAGGCTTCAGATAAAAAGAAAAATTGGAGTAGAAATACATACGTTGAGATTTCCCAATTTTACCATTAAAAGTACCTTAGATGTCCTGCAATAATTGTTCATAGGTATCTTTAACAAATGAATAATTATTAATATATTTCACAGATAAGCCTCTTGGTACTTTTTATTGACATAGAACTGTATAAACTGTTAGTAAAACATTTAAATTGTTTTACTTTGAATCTCCTCACATTTTATAAGTTAGTTTTCATTTCTTCTGCTTCTTTAAAAGGCGTGGCCAGGTTTGTCCATAATAGGATCAACAAATGTTGAACTGCACTATATTTGTATAATAACTAATTTATCCAATTTAATATGTGGGAAATTATACCTCTCTGTGTATTTAGATATGTTTATTTGAAACAAATATAATTAATTTTATGCATGTGATAAGAATCAGCCTATTAAATGTATACCTTTTAAAAAATAAGCAGCACAGATAGCAGATACAGAACTCTTTGCTGTCAGTACTCTTGACTACCAAGAAATGAAGCCACACTCTAAAAAAATGCAATGCAAGAAAAGATTCAAGTTATCCCTTTGGGTAAAAATCATCCCCTTAATAATATTCATTTGTAGTCTAAATTCACAGTATATCCCATCAGCCCAAGGTAATCTTCTCAAATGTCATTATACTTGCAGTATTATAATTTTTTTTCAGGCCAGTATTTATAGAGGTGACCGGGCTACAGCAACAAAACATTTTAACTCCAGGGAGAGTATAGCTTTGTAGCATTAGCTCCTTTGACAATTGTCTTTCTAAAAGATTTTTACTTTGGAAACCTCTGACGTATGTAGTTTTCTTCAGATCCAATGTATCCAAATGTTTTGTAAAAACCAACATTTTGTGGTAGACATTCAAGGGTAATCTTATAACAGTTCAGTTTCTGGCTTAGCAAAGTACAAGTTGATAACAATTTGCCAAGCTGTCTTCCTCTGCATTCATTACTAACAACATTTACTCTTTCTCTCTTAGCACAGGAAAGGATGAATTTATGTTCTATTATCAGAGTTGCCATGGCAACACTGTCACCGAGTCACATCTTCCACAACTGTAACATAATGAACCCCATATTTCTTTGTATGCTCAAAACACTTTATACATTATCAAGGTTGACAATTCCAGTGGCAGTTCGCTGACCCACTACCGTAAAAAAAAAAAAACCCTAGGTTAGTTGTATTAGTCCATTTTCATACTGCTATGAAGAAACACTCGAGACTGGGTAATTTATAAAGAGAAAGAGTTTTAATGGACTCACAGCTCCATGTGGCTGGGGAGGCCTCACAATCATGGCAGAAGGTGAAGGAGGAACAAGGCACATCTTATGTGGCAGCAGGCAAAAGAGCATGTGCAGGGGAACTGTCCTTTATAAAGCCATCAGATCTCATGGGACTTATTCACTATCATGGGAATAGTACAGGAAAAACCCACTCCCATGATTCAGTTACCTCCCACTGGCTCCCTACCATGACATGCAGGGATTATGGGAGCTACAACTCAAGATGAGATTTAGGTGGAGACACAGCCAAACCATATCATCAGTAGACAAAGAGGCCTTAAACCAAGCCTTCTGCGAGATGTGTTGGTGAAATAACTGGAGCATATATAGCTGTATTCTGATTCCAGTCCACTTCTTTAAGTAGACTTGGGTCAAACGGGAGTTTCATGAGGTTTCATCTTTCCAGTAAGTCTGTTTGATAAACCTGAGGCAGGCCCACCATGGGCCCCAGGACACCAGGTCCCACTCTCACTTCCCAACCCCCAGCCCCTCCTCAGTGCCTTTAAAATTTTGAAGGAAGATTATTTCCAGCCAGAAGGCCCAGACAATCAATCAAACCAGCATACTGTCAATCAAGCACAAAGACTTTTAAAAGATACAGGTGACTGTTGTTATTTGTGGAAGTTATATTCTGCAAAGTCACAGCAAACACTGAGTTAGCAAATACTGAACCATTGCTCCTAGCGGAAATATAGGGCTAGATTCCTATGAGCCTCTGGTCACAACATTTTTGCCAACCAATCAATACATAAACTTGCTGTTTGTGTGTTTCTGTTTAAAGACTCCATGTATTTAATGTATGTTATATCAATATGTGATGTTGACTCATTAACATCGAACTCCACAGCCAGCAGCACAACTCATGCCTGAAGGAAGCTCATCTAAAGAAGCTCACATATTTTCTCTATAAGACACATCACAGCATTTCAGCACTATACTGGGGCTGCATTTTAAGCTGCAAAATCACCAAGAAAAGGCACAAAAATATGAAAAATGAGGCACTAAATAGATCATAACATAGATGCTTATTTGCGGTATGAACTGAAACAAAGAGGCAGTGTCACCTCATTGGACCTCATCTAGGAATATGTAACTCAAAATGTTTACCCTCTATGCATGTGATCATAAAAACCCTGCAAGTATTAATTAGGAGGTCACAAACAAATTTTGCAAAGTTGCAAATATAGAATCCATGAATAATGAGAATCAACTGTATTTTCAGAAATATAATTATTCAGAAGCTATTTCTAAGAAATCTAAAGGTTGTTTCACCAAAATTATCGAACTAACAAAAAAAACTGGTGGGGGGTGGTCTAACACAAAAGAGAAGGAAGTCCCCAAGGTGGCTGGTGAAGAGAAGTACCAAGATGACAGCTTTGTAGCAGACCCAGAGAGAACCAGTCTGGGTTGCAGCAGGACAATGGAATGCTCCAGGAAGAATGAAAAAAGTAGACCATTATAAGTGCCAAGTAAACAATGATTGTACAAGAAGGAAATATAATCATTGCACAGTATGTTCCTCAGCTGTAAATAATATTTATGTGGTTATATCAATATAAACTTTGAATATTGACCTAACCAAACAAAAAAGAATTAATGAGGAAAAGAAATGGAAGTTCGCAAACAAATTCTTCAGTACAGGTAAACAGAGCAATATTTTGAGGGCTCAGAGAGGACTCACTTTTGAGTATAAGGTTTTTTTCTAGAAACTAAAGAATATTAGATAAAATGTTTTCTTAATAATATTCAGAAGGAAAGTACCTCTAAGAAACATTTATAGATTATAATAAGAAGAGATTAATTTGGAAAATATCAGTTAACTCTTTAAGACACCAGATTCAATACAATGCCCCATTTGAAGCAGTAAAGATTTGATATTACAGAGGAAAACAAGGTCAATAAATGATATTGAGGAAAAATAGCAAATATTCCATGAGAAAAATAGAGGAAAAGTAAAGTGGCAAAAATGAGAACAAAAGAAAAAAATGGGATGAAACACCGTTGAGTTTAATCTGTAAATAATAGCCATTGCCAAAGATGACAATTTTATAGAACATGAGTCAATAATAAAAAGTAAAATATATAATTCATTGATTTTTCTAAGTGAGGCATTTAGAATTTGAAATGTAAAGAAATCTATAGGAATCCATAAATTTAAAAAGAGACTAACTTTAAGACAAAAGATAAAATCGAGCTCAGTTTTCTCTGTGATGTGCTACTGTGAAGATAATCGTGGAGAATTTTTGTGGGAAAGGATTGTAACACAAGAACTCTGTGTTCAGCTATGTCATTTTTTATGTGTGAAGATGCCAGAAAGACATCAACAGAAAATTATGGTGTATCATGTACCAATCCCAGATAAAATTCTAGAAAGGTAGTCACTCACCTGGTTTTGTCTATCCTGAACACCAGCATCTTAAGGATCAACCTGTTTTACAAACATATGTTTAACAAATATTTAGTCATGTTCTTTAACTGGGAACTTTATGGAAGGGATAAAGTGATTCATTGAAAATGACTATGTAGAAAAATAATCAGGGAGGGGGAAAATTTGACATTTAAAAAATTCAGCTGGTAAAATAGTGATGAGATTTTTAAAAAATTTTGAATAGTAATAGGAGGGAGACTATCTCTTCTACAAATTCATGATTTAGGGATAAAAATTGACATTAATCAGTGGGGAAAAATAGAAATCATAACAATAAGTCATGTTCACACAAAAAGGTCATAAATGACAAAGAGTGCAATCAGTTCTTTTTTGCTTCTATAATATTTGTATGAAATACTCATTTTAGATAGTATGTGTCCAGTGCAGTATGAGCTTGTAACAAAAAGACAATAGAGGACATGTATAAATAGCTAGATATTTCGGGAAAATGGGCAATGCAGAAAATCAAGCGCATGTGCCTAGAGGAATGACGATGTTTAGTATAAAAAGATTTGCTAAAATCTTCAATATTTTAAAATAATAATGGTGATAAAAAGCTGTCCTCTCATTTTAATTTGAATGCTTTTACTGTTTTATGCTGAATTAATATTCCCCACTTGTTTTTGCTACAGTCTATTGTGTTTAAGTAGTTTTCTTATTACTATTTTACTTTGAATATATTATAAGAAATGCCTCTTAAATTTTATCAAATGCCTCTTTAGTATTTACAGATAACATCTGTAATCTCTTTTAATTTGTTTTTGTTCCAGATTATGTTGATAGATTTCCAGACCTGAAACGGATATTAATGACCTCTTTCTGGTTTACTTTGGCTTATAGGTTGCTCTTTTTCTAATGAGATTAGGTCTGAGTTCTTTTCTTTTTCATCTTTTTTCTTTAAGAATGAAGGCATCTAAAGCTGTAGATTTTTCTGAGTCAAGTATTAGTGAATACTAATGTGTCTCACAGGTTTTGGAAAAAGCATTCTTTTTATTTCTTTCTAGAGAATATTAAGTGCAACTTTTCTTTTTTGACTTGGCATCAGTTTGGTTGGGGAGAGTCAAAGAAACTGAACTAATACTAAGGGAAAGTGAGCCAGATTTAGGGTACCAGCTTTTGAAAATCTGTAGGTGGATATCTAAATGTTATATTTTAACGATGTAACTTAATTTTAATGAAATTATGAAACTTTAACTTGAAAAATATCCCAGAACAATATAATGCTATAATGCATTAATCCTCTTCTCTAAAAAGAATCCCCAACAGATAGTTTTCAGGCTCTTGTGGCATATGTATCTGTGTGTTATATTACAACATACAATGTTGTGTCATGGTATTTTCCATTTTACTATTCTATTCTTTTTTAAAACATACTAGAAGCTCGAGGTATTTGGTATTCATTATCTTATTTCTTTGTTAAATTTAGCAGTAACATTCTTTCTTATAATTACTACCCTTTAATACTTATTCTGCCTTCTGGAGCCACAATGAAGAAATTCAATTCCTCTTCCACTCAACAGGCTTTCAAATATTTAAAGTTAGGCACCTTTCTTCCCAAAGGCTGTCTTCTCTAGCCCAAACATCCTTATTTAATTCAATTATTTTTTATATAGGGTCATTGTCTTGAGACTTTTTGCCATCCTAATTTCCTTCATCTATATGGATCCTAGTTGGTCAAAATTATTCTGAAAGTGCACTGACACATACTAAACTAAATATTTCCAGTGATGGCTCAAAGTGAAAGTCCAATGGAATTATTACGCTTTTTTTATAGACACTAAAAATCATTTAATGCCAATTAAGATTTCATTACCTGGCCGGGTGCGGTGGCTTACGCCTGTAATCCCAGCACTTTGGGAGGCCACCGCGGGTAGATCATTTGAGGTCAGGAGTTCAAGACCAGCCTCGCCAACATGATGAAACCCTGTCTCTACTAAAAATACAAAAATTAGCCAGGTGTAATGGCACACACCTGTAGTCCCAGCTACTCGGGAGGCTGAGGCAGGAGAATCGCTTGAACCCAGGAGGCAGAGGTTGCAGTGAGCTTCATCATCTTTCTGGCTTAATACAGAGATTGCAGTTGACCAAAACACTCAAGTATTTCTTACAGCAATATCTGGGAAGCCATAGACAAGGTTGTCTATGCTATGAACTTTGATTATATTGATGCCTTGGTTCTCTCATATATAAAGTCAAGATAATATTAATACTAACTCATAGAATTTTGAAGACAATGAAATTATTTGATATATGTAAAGCATTTAGAATAGTGGCTGATAAATGCTAAGCCTTCAGTAAATGTTAACATTATTATAATTATTATCATCTGTTTTGACATCATTCTCCAACATTTTTAAAAGCTAGTCTCTACCATAAAGAGCTTGTGTAGTTGATACACTTGCCCTTGAAGGAAAACTTTGAAAAAATCATTTTAATTCAATATGTTAAATCATAAAAATATCAACTGCATGAACTATGAAAAACATTTACTTGTAAATGGACAAGCGTACTCTTCAACTACGTGTCACATATGGTTATTCTCAACAAACATGGAATACAAAAACACAAAACATGCAAAATACAACCCAGCCTAAACTGGGTTATGTCAGTCAGGATCTGCAAAAGAATATTGGAATAGAAATTGCTTGGAACAGCTACTACCTCTGTGGCTGAGGGAGAGTACTCAAGGGAAAAATGAAGTTGAAGAGAGCCTCTCTCCCCAGGGTTGAGATGCAAATCTCACTGGAGAAAATGTGTTTGCAGCTGACTGGAGGTCAGAGAAGTCTATGAGGATGTTAGTGGACTGGAGGTGATGAGTAGGAAACCTCTGCTGAGATGCCCATGGTTATCACTGGGCCTCTGACAAGCTGCTGGTAGCTGAGCCAGAGAATAAGAAGAAAAGCACCTGGAAAAAGAAGCTCCCTCTTCTTCTGTGCCTTGCAGTTTTCCTCCAGCACCCTGTACTGCCAAACTTTAACACTGTGTCAGCAGGCAAAGAAGAAATGTTTATAGAGTCCAGCTCCATTATTACAAAGCAAGCTCAAAAAAAGGGTAGATGTAGAGCTGACCAGCAATAAATTGATAGATGGAAGAAAGATCTAACCCAATATAGCAAGTGTAATGCTCTAAACATTCTAATATTAATATTCAGGTGTTTGAAAATTCTAATGAAAACACTTTACTTTTCTACAGAAAGTAAATACTATAGCAGAAAGTTCTACAGATGTGTAATATTCGATTTAAAAAAATATCTTTGGGTGACTAAAACACCTTGCCTTTTCAGAGCTTATGGTCTAATGAGATAGACTCATAAACAGTCAAATACAATATAATATGTTTAGATAGAAGTGTGCTTAAGAAGCTGTAAGAATGAGACCTGAACATTAATGACTACAGTGAACAGTTAAAACAAAGAGATGGATCATACTCTACAGGTTTTTGACATGAGCCGTCCTGGAATATTTTACCCTGAAAATTTCCGTGTCAAGAAATTCAGATAAATTAGATTAAGTTCAAAGAAGAGAGACGGTGATGATTAATGGAAGGGAAAGACTGGCTTGTGAGGGGAAAGGCTAACAAAAATAAATCTATGCAAATTAGCTAAGTGACAAGAGAAGCAGAGAGCTGACAAGCATGAGTTGGATGTAAATTCAAAAAAGCTACAATCAAAGAATAGCAGAGAAAGTGGAATTTAGTCTAACTGGACAAACTTTATAATGGGGGAAGATGTGGAGCTTGAGTTAGGCCTTTAAGAATGAACATATTGGCCAGGCATGGTGGCTCACGCCTGTAATCCCAGCACTTTGTCAGGCCGAGGCGGGCAGATCACCTGAGATCAGGAGTTCGAGACCAGCCTCAACATGGAGAAACTCTGTCTCTACTAAAAAAAAAAAATACAAAATTAGCTGGGCATAGTGGTGCATGCCTGTAATCCCAACTACTCGGGAGGCTGAGGCAGGAGAATTGCTTGAACCTGGGAGGTGGAGGATGCGATGAGCCGAGATTGTGCCATTGCACTCCAGCCTGGGCAACAAGAGCAAAACTCCGTCTCAAAAAAAAAAAAAAGAATGGACATATTTCCAGCAGAAAGAATATACCACATATGTTGATGGATGGAGAGTATAACAGTAAACTTTTTGTTGAGCCATCAGTTGAGCTAATGCAAAAGATTGTGTCAAGATACAAGAATGTCTCTGCCTGACAGCAAGGAGATTTTATTTATTTTTTTGTACCAGGGTAGAGCCAGACAGAGCATAGGTGCTGAGAAATGCTGACGGATTAAAAGAGTAATTGAATGAATAGTGAAAGAATGTCAGAGAAAGGAGCTACATTTTGGAGAGTCCTGAATGTTGAAGAGATCTGTATGTTACCTTGTAAGCCATGGGAACTAATTGAAGGGTTTTATGCTGTTGCTGTTATTTTTATTTAAGTATGCTTCCTAACAGACACAGTAGAGAGAAAAGTAAGAACATACCCCATTCAAAGTGATAATTCCAAAATCAGAAACCCTGTGTTACTAGCCAAAAGAAAGAAAAATAATAGGTTTTTTTCTTCCTATTTTTCTCATTTCCAAAATCTATTCTTCATACATTCTGTCACTGGTCTATCAATTAAAGTAATCATCCTTTAAATGTGTGAGACAGTAAACTTGACTCACAGCAAGCAAAGAATGAGAACTTTCTTAAGTTAGGTGGATTATTTTAATCTTTAGAACTTCTTAGCCATTTTCTCTTCCTCGGGTGACAGGTCCTGATTCACCAGTAGTGAGGAACTCTATGAAGATACCATAATTATTTAGGTCTCATTAGGTTTCTCCCCCATTACAAAGGTCCTTGAAAATAAATTGAATATTTAATCAATGAAACTTAGACTAAGTAGCTTATTTCACTCTTTTTGAATTTTGTATATATGTGTGCATATGTATTGGTGACATACACCAAAGTAAATGTACAAATTTATATGTATTCCCTAAAGTGAAATGAACAGATTTTTGTTCAAAATATTATATTGGCAAAGTTTGTAAATTTGTTTAACTTTAGATACTCTGAAAGCTAGAAACCTACACCAACTTTTTTTGATGAACTAGAAGCAGGATCCTGTAGATATATCTAAGGATACTTCTGATTTCACCTTATCCATGGGGAAGTATGCTCTGGAAATTCAGCCAGTTAGCTGAATTATATCCTGCATTATTTTTACATTATATCTTATGCATTCATAACTTCTAGAACTAACCATGGGTGTTCTGAAGAATAGCTGTGCCAAAGAGAGAGAATAATCTCCATAAAACATATTGTCCATACTTGTTCCACATTTTTCTACCACCAGATTTCTTGATCATCTAGAAAGACCTACCCTTTGAACATCCACTTGTCAAATCTTTACTCTTTGCAAGGTCCAGTTCAAATGCCAGCTCTTTCATGAAGCCATGTTTGATCCCTGTGTCTCACTCACCACATCCTATTTCCCCTGCTTATAAGCTCTCATAGAAGTTCTTATTTCAGATTGACAGTTATCAAATTCTGCCTCAACTTATGGTTATCTGTGTATTTGTCTAATCTATACTTAGATTGAAATTCCTTGAGGTTAGAAGTCATGTTTAACTGATAATGTTATTCACAACTCCTAGTATTGCACCTGACTTACAAATAAGAACTAAATAATTGATTATTCAATTTAATATAGGAAGCCAGTTATAGCAATTGAGAAGGCTCTAGTAGTAGTTATTATTGGCAAGATGTTTGCTAAGAACACATTAAAATATTTCCTACTTGTGCTAGGGAATTTATTAATATTCTTAAGATTATATTTTAATGAAGTTCGGTGAGGGAAAATAAAAAGAAATACTTTGGGTATTAGCCTACTCATATGAAACTGGCTTTATGAATTCAAAGGGATTAGATAAAATTGATTACATATATTGTAAAACCCATGAGTTGTGATTCTTCTATAAATGAAAAAGTTTAAATGAAATTTCAGGAAGGTTACTTGGTCCTCATTTAATCTTCAGTAATAAAAGAAACAGTGTGGATGTATGGCTCTAAGCAATTACTTTAGCATTCTGATTCCCCATTACATCTTGAGAGAATGTTAATGTGAATGATTAAGGACACACTGAGAAGTAGGATAAAATTAGTAAAGGTGTGCTGGATTTTAAAATAAACAGTATGAAATATTTGTTTGCACAAAACATTCAAAACCATCATTTCATTTTTCTAGAAGGTCAAATACCTGCCATAAGCCAATGGTTATGCTTCCCAGCAATAGAAACCTCAACATTTCCTTGGTTGAGTTTCATCCTAGACAGTGCCCTAAACTTCTAATTTATTATCATTTTTTTTTCAGTTACCTAAGAACCAAATTGTCATACTAAACTATTAAAGTGAGAGTGGCAAAAGTTCTTCTCTTAAAAGCCAAAATAGATCATCCCATAAGGATCACAGTACCACTCTCAGTTTATGAGGGAGAAAAGGGGTGTGGGGCAGGGATTTTTCTTAACTGAAAAACCAACTCTTCTTAGCAATACAGTTCTAGGATATATAAAATTCCTTAAAAAACTGAATATGACTCCTCACAATGCCATCTTTTGGTGGGTGATTTCAAATAGAGGTTCACTCAGAAAGAAAAAGGGGATTTTTATGAAAGAGATAGAATCTGGAAAGAGAAAAGGATCCCCTCACCCGCAAAAAAGGACTGAGAAGGGTGGCAGGAACACTGGGGAAACGACAGCTAGCGTGAATCAGACTTGCCCTGGTGTGATCTTTGAATCTCTTTCTCTTTCTTGGAAATCCAGCTTGATTTTATAGCTTATGACCTGAGCCAAGTACTGCCATGACATTTCTGCTAAAAGCCCAAACCATTAAGACAAAAGCAGTCTTGACATGATTACCAAGACAGGTCTGTTTGTGCATTTCACTTTATTTTTAACTTTGACAGATAAAATTGAGTTTATGATGGCAGGCAGTGGAACTTGAGAATCAAACAATTCAGAATACTTAGCTATAACTGGTTCTTGTAAATACATCTTAGCAGTCAGGATTGAACAAAAAATAAGCAGGTTGGACAAGATAATTTAAGCAGCAATGGAGAAAAATAAAAATGAATTTTCTTTTCTTGTGTACTTTTAAATTTCCAGAAGGTTTTTAAATTATCGAAGTATTTACTGAAGGTATAAGACACGTAAGTGGAAATCATTACTGTCATCTATATTAATAACGCCTTTATAATTGATGAGTGTGTCATATTTTCTTCTTGCAATTAAACTCTGCTGTCTGAGATTACAGCATAAAAAAGAGTCTCCGAAAAAAATTATAAAAAAATTTGGGGGGCGGTGTGGAGCCAAGATGGCCAAATAGGAACAGCTCCAGTCTACAGCTCCCAGCATGAGCGACGCAGAAGACGGGTGATTTCTGCATTTCCAACTGAGGTACCAGGTTCATCTCACTGGGGAGTGTCGGAAAGTGGGTGCAGGACAGTGTGTGCAGTGCACTGAGCGTGAGCCGAAGCAGGGTGAGGCATCACCTCACCTGGGAAGCGCAAGGGGTCAGGGAGTTCCCTTTCCTAGTCAAAGAAAGGGGTGACAGATGGCACCTGGAAAATCGGGTCACTCCTAACCTAATACTGCGCTTTTCCAATGGTCTTAGCAAACGGCACACCAGGAGATTATATCCTGCACCTGGCTCAGAGGGTCCTACGCCCACGGAGACTCGCTCATTGCTAGCACAGCAGTCTGAGATCAAACTGCAAGGGGGCAGCAAAGCTGGGGGAGGGGTGCCCGCCATTGCCCAGGCTTCAGTAGGTAAAGCAGCCAGGAAGCTCCAACTGGGTGGAGCCCACCGAAGCTCAAGGAGGCCTGCCTGCCTCTGTAGACTCCACCTCTGGGGGCAGGGCACAGCCAAACAAAAGGCAGCAGAATCCTCTGCAGACTTAAATGCCCCTGTCTGACAGATTTGAAGAGAGTAGTGGTTCTCGAACACGCAGCTGAACATCTGAGAACAGACAGACTGACTCCTCAAGTGGGTCCCTGACCCCCAAGTAGCCTAACTGGGAGGCACCCCCGAGTAGGGGCAGACTGACACCTCACATGGCTGGGTACTCCTCTGAGACAAAACTTCCAAGGAACAATCAGGCAGCAACATTTGCTGCTCACCAATATCTGCTGTTCTGCAGCCACCACTGCTGATATCCAGGCAAACAGTGTCTGGAGTGGACCTCCAGCAAACTCCAACAGACCTGCAGCTGAGGATCCTGACTGTTAGAAGGAAAAGTAACAAACAGAAAAGACATCCACACCAAAACCCCATCTGTACATCACCATCATCAAAGACCAAAGGTAGATAAAACAACAAAGATGGGGAAAAAACAGAGCAGAAAAACCGGAAACTCTAAAAATCAGAGCGCCTCTTCTCCTCCAAGGGAACGCAGCTCCTCACCAGCAATGGAACAAAGCTAGATGGAGAATGACTTTGACAAGTTGAGAGAAGGCTTCAGACGATCAAACTACTCTGAGCTACAGGAGGAAATTCAAACCAATGGCAAAGAAGTTAAAAAATTTGAAAAAAATTAGGCTAATGTATAACTAGAATAACCAATGCATAGAAGTGCTTAAAGGAGCTGATGGAGCTGAAAGCCAAGGCTCTAGAACTATGTGAAGAGTGCAGAAGCCTCAGGAGCTGATGCAATCAACTGAAAGAAAGAGTATCAGTGATGGAAGATCAAATGAATGAAATGAAGCGAGAAGAGAAGTTTAGAGAAAAAAGAAAAAACATACAAAGCCTCCAAGTAATAAGGGACTATGTGAAAAGACCAAATCTACACCTGATTGGTGTACCTGAAAGTGACTGGGAGAATGGAATCAAGTTGGAAAACACTCTGCAGGATATTATCCAGGAGAACTTCCCCAATCTAGCAAGGCAGACCAACATTCAAATTCAGGAAATACAGAGAATGCCAGAAAGATGCTCCTTGAGAAGAGCAACTCCAAGACACATAATTGTCAGATTCACCAAAGTTGAAATGAAGGAAAACATGTTAAGGACAGGCAGAGAGAAAGGTCGGGTTACCCACAAAGGGAAGCCCATCAGACTAACAGCTGATTTCTCGGCAGAAACTCTACAAGCCAGAAGAGAGTGGGGGCCGATATTCAACATTCTTAAAGAAAAGAATTTTCAACCCAGAATTTCATATCCAGCCAAACTAATCTTCATAAGTGAAGGAGAAATAAAATACTTCACAGACAAGCAAATGCTGAGTGATTTTGTCACCACCAGGCCTGCCCTAAAAGAGCTCCTGAAGGAAGCACTAAGCATGGAAAGGAGCAACCGATACCAGCCACTGCAAAAACATGCCAAATTGTAAAGAGCATCAAGGCTAGGAAGAAACTGCATCAACTAACGAGCAAAATAACCAGCTAACATCATAATGACAGGATCAAATTCACACATAACAATATTAACCTTAAATGTAAATGGGCTAAATGCTCCAGTTAAAAGACACAGACTGGCAAATTGGATAAACAGTCAAGACCCATCAGTGTGCTGTATTCAGGAAACACATCTCACATGCAGAGACACACATAGGCTCAAAATAAAGGGATGGAGGAAGATCTACCAAGCAAATGGAAAACAAAAAAAAGTCAGGGGTTGCAATCCTAGTCTCTTATAAAACAGACTTTAAACCAACAAAGATCAAAAGAGACAAAGTCCATTACATAATGGTAAAGGGATCAATTCAACAAGAACTAACTATCCTAAATATATATGCACCCAACACAGGAGCACCCATTCATAAAGCAAGTCCTTAGAGACCTACAAAGAGACTTAGACTCCCACACAATAATAATGGGAGACTTTAACATCCCACTGTCAACATTAGACAGATCAACGAAACAGAAAGTTAACAAGGATATCCAGGAACTGAACTCAGCTCTGCACCAAGCAGATCTAATAGACATCTACAGAACTCTCCACCCCAAATAAACAGAATATACATTCTTCTCAGCACCACACCACCCTTATTCCAAAATTGACCACACAGTTGTAAGTAAAACACTCCTCAGCAGATGTAAAAGAACAGAAATTATAACAAACGGTCTCTCAGACCACAATGCAATCAAACTAGAACTCAGGATTAAGAAACTCACCCAAAACCACTCAACTACATGGAAACTGAAGAACCTGCTCCTGAATGACTACTGGGTACATAATGAAATGAAGGCAGAAATAAAGACATTCTTTGAAACCAACAATGACAAAGACACAACATACCAGACATACTCGCACAAGATAGGGATGCCCTCTCTCACCACTCCTATTCAACATAGTGTTGGAAGTTCTGGCCAGGGCAATCAGGTAGAAGGAAATAAAGGGTATTCAATTAGGAAAAGAGGAAGTCAAATTGTCCCTGTTTGCAGATGACATGATTGTATATGTAGAAAACCCCATTGTCTCAGCCCAAAATTTCCTTAAGCTGATAGGAAACTTCAGCAAAGTCTCAGCATACAAAATCAATGTGCAAAAATCACAAGCATTCTTATACACCAATAGCAGACAAACAGAGAGCCAAATAGTGAGTGAACTCCAATTCACAATTGCTTCAAAGAGCATAAAATACCTATGAATCCAACTTACAAGGGATGTGAAGGACCTCTTCAAGGAGAACTACAAACCACTGCTCAATGAAATCAAAGAGGATACAAACAAATGGAAGAACATTCCATGCTCATGGGTAGGAAGAATCAATATCGTGAAAATGGCCATACTGCCCAAGGTAATTTATAGATTCAATGCCATCCCCATCAAGCTACCAAGGACTTTCCTCACAGAATTGGAAAAAACTACTTTAAAGTTCACATGGAACCAAAAAAGAGCCTGCATTGCCAAGTCAATCCTAAGCCAAAAGAACAAAGCTGGAGGCATCACGCTACCTGACTTCAAACTATACTACAAGACTACAGTAAACAAAACAGCATGGTACTGGTACCAAAACAGAGATATAGACGAATGGAACAGAACAGAGCCCTCAGAAATAATGCCACATATCTACAACCATCTGATCTTTGACAAACCTCACAAAAACAAGCAATGGGGAAAGCATTCCCTATTTAATAAATGGTGCTGGGAAAACTGGCTAGCCATATGTAGAAAGCTGAAACTGGATCCCTTCCTTACACCTTATACAAAAATTAGTTCAAGATGGATTAAAGACTTACATGTTAGACCTAAAACCACAAAAACCCTAGGAGAAAACCTAGGCAATATCATTCAGGACATAGGCATGGACAAGGACTTCATGTCTAAAACACCAAAAGCAATGGCAACAAAAGCCAAAATTGACAAATGGGATCTAATTAAACTAAAGAGCTTCTGCACAGCAAAAGAAACTACCATCAGAGTGAACAGGCAACCTACAGAATGGGAGAAAATTTTTGCAATCTACTCATCTGACAAAGGGCTAATATCCAGAATCTACAATGAACTCAAACAAATTTACAAAAAAAAAAAAAAAAAAAAAAAAAAACATCAAAAAGTGGGCAAAGGATAGGAACAGACACTTCTCAAAAGAAGACATTTATGCAGCCAAAAAACACATGAAAAAATGTTCATCATCACTGGCCATCAGAGAAATGCAAATCAAAACCACAATGAGATACCATCTCACACCAGTTAGAATGGCCATCATTAAAAAGTCAGGAAACAACAGGTGCTGGAGAGGATGTGGAGAAACAGAAACACTTTTACAGTTAGTGGGACTGTAAACTAATTCCACCATTGTGGAAGTCGGTGTGGCCATTCCTCAAGGATCTAGAACTAGAAATACCATTTGACCCAGCCATCCCATTACTGGGTATATACCCAAAGGATTATAAATCATGCTGCTATAAAGACACATGCACACGTATGTTTATTGTGGCACTATTCACAATAGCAAAGACTTGGAACCAAGCCAAATGTCCAACAACGATAGACTGGATTAAGAAAATGTGGCATATATACACCATGGAATACTATGCAGCCATAAAAAAGGATGAGTTCATGTCCTTTGTAGGGACATGGATGAAGCTGGAAATCATCATTCTCAGCAAACCATCGCAAGGACAAAAAACCAAACACCTCATGTTCTCACTCATAGGTGGGAATTGAACAATGAGAACACATGGACACAGGAAGGGGAACATCACACACCAGGGCCTGTGGTGGGGTGGGGGTAGCGGGGAGGGATAGCATTAGGAGATATACTTAATGTTAAATGACGAGTTAATGGGTGCAGCACACCAACATGGCACATGCATACGTATGTAACTAACCTGCACATTGTGCACATGTACCCTAAAACTTAAAGTATAATAAAAAAAAAAAAATTTAGTCACATATTTCCTTTGTGAGTTTATTTGGTTATATCTGAAAATACTGAGAACTTTTATTCCATGAAAATTATTGTCCCCTCAATCAATAGCTATTGAATGCATCAAATATGTCTAGCACTGTTTCTGCTACACAGTAAATACTCAAAAATATTTATTGGAATTAGCCACTGTTCCCTTTTCTTTGCATCCTCTCCATCTGTTGTTTTTTGATTTTTTAACAAAAGCCATTCTGAGGGGTGTGAGATTGTGGTTTTGATTTGCATTTATCTAATGATTAGTGACGATGACCATTTATTCATATGTTTGTTGTCAGCTTGTCTTAAGAAGTGTCTGTTCATGTCTTTTGCCTTCTTTTTAATAGGGTAGGTTTTTTGCTTGAAGATTTATTTAAGTTTCTTACAGATTCTGGATATTAGACCTTTGTCAGATGCACAGTTTGTGAACATTTTCCCCCATTCTGCAGGCTGTCTGTTTACTTCCTTCATAGTTTTGCTGTGCAGAAGTTCTTGAGTTTAATTAGGTCCTACTTGTCAATTTTTGATTTTGTTGCAATAGCTTTTGAAAATGTAGCCAATATCAAGAAGGGGATTTCCTAGGTTTTCTTCTACGATTTTCATATTTTGAGGTCTTACATTTAAATATTCAATCCATCTTGAGTCAATTTTTCTATATGGTGAAAGGTTGGGGTCTAGCTTTATTCTTCTGCATATCAGCCAGCTATGACAGCACTATTGACTAGGGAGTCTTTCCTTATTGCTTAGTTTTGTTGAATTTTTCAAAGATTAGATGGCTGTAGGTGTATGGCTTTATTTCTGGGTTCTCTATCCTGTTCCACTGATCTATTGTCTATTTTTGTACCAGGACCATGCCTTTTGGTTACTGTAGCCTCGTAGTATAGTTTGAAGTAGGACAATGTGATGCCTTTTGCTTAGGATTGGTTTGGCTATTCAGGCTCTTTTGTTGTTGTTCCCTATGAATTTTCAATAGTTTCTTCCAGTTCTTTAAAAAATGATGTTGGTAGTTTTATAGAAATAGCATTGCATCTGTAAATTGCATGGGATTGTATGGCCATTTTAATGATGCTGATTCTTCCAATCCATGATCAAGGAGTGTTTTTCTATATTTTATGTTGTGATTTCTTTGAGCAGTGTTTTATAGTTCTGCTTGTAGAAATCTTTCACTCTCTTGGTTAAATCAATTCCTGGGTATTTTATTTTTGTTTGTGGCTATTGTGAATGGGATTGCATTCTTGATTTGGCTCTCGCTTTAAATGTTATTGGTATATAGAAATGCTTCCGATTTTTGTGTATTATTTTTCTTTGCCAGATTTTGGTGTAAGGATGATGCTGACTTCATAGAGTGAGTTAGAGAGAAGTCTCTCCTCCTTGATTTTTTTTGGAATAGTTTCAGTTGGATTGGTAACAACTCTTCTTTGTCTGGGAGAATTCAGCTGTGATTACATCTGATCATGAGCTTTTATTGGTTGGTAGGTTTTGTATTACGGATCCCATTTCAGAACTTGTTACTAGTCTGTTCAGGTTTTCAGTTTCTTCCTGGTTCAGTTATGAGAGGTTGTGTTTCAAGGAATTTATCCATTTTCTCTAGATTTCCTATTTTGTGTACATAGCAGTGTTCATAATAGTTTCTGAGGATCTTTTGTATTTCTATGGGATTGATTGTAACGTTATCTGTGTCACTGATCTTGTTTATTTATTTAGAGAGCCAACTTTTGGTTTCATTGATCTTTTGTGTAGATTTTCACATCTTGGTTTCATTCAGTTCTGCGCCACTTTTGGCTATTTTTTTCTTCTGCTAACTTTGGGGTTAATTTGCTCTTGTTTTTCTAATTCCCCCATATACTGTATTAGACTGTTAATTTGGGAGTTTTCTAATTTCTTCGTCTACCAGTTTAGTGGAAAGTCTTGGGAGATGGGCACCTGTGGCCATGTCTTGCTGCCACTGCCCCACACACAAAATCCCTTGGGCTCTGCCCAGACTGGAGATCCACCTCTGCCTATTTTCTGAGCAGATTCCCCTGCCAATTCAAATGTCTGTGGGGATCATGGCATCTCTTATAGCTAGGATCCCAGACTTCTGTGGCAAAAGTGGGTTGCCCCACAGTCACTTCACTCAGCCTTCCTTAATAGCCATTCAGGGCTGGGAATTAGTCCTGGCACTTGGCATCCCCATGCAGGGTCCCCAGCTTCCTCCGTCTTCAGCCTCAGTTACTGTGTCACCTCTCTGTTGACTCTCAGTGTTTTCTCTCAAAAGATCTGCTCTAAGTATGTAGGTTTAGTCCACATTTTGGTGTCTCTTGGTGAGACAGGCACTTTCTGGCTGCATCTAGTTAGCCCTCTTGTTCTGATCTCCTGAGGTGACATTTACACCTTAGGGTTTGATGGTAGCCAATAGGTTGGCTTTAGCATCCCTCAACTCAATGTCACAGTTGTATCTATACTATTAGAATAAACTAAAGCAAAAACCATTATTATTTTAATAATCCATGACTGCCAGACAAAAGTGGCTATTTCCTTCCTACACTTTAGACAGTGGTCTCATTGTCCCCTTGGTTTGCATAGATGGATACAGCATTGCTCTAGCCATTCAATGCTCAGCCTTCCATCCAGATGCTCAAATGGAGTAAGTTCTTAGTTTATATTTCAGCACCTGAACCCAAACACCTTGTGTTCCATTTGACAGAACTGGAGGCAGACTTTACCTTCATGGATTAGGTCTGCTCTTAGATCAGGATTTTTCACCCTCTATGTAAGAGCATGAGGAGCTATAAATAAATTTATCCTTAAAGCCAAAATAACAAGCCCCTCTTAATAAGGTTATTTCAGTTTATTAACATAAGAATAGTTACAAAGTAAAGGTCTGTTAAATTTATTTGGAAATATAAAATTATGCCTCCGTTATATAGTAGTTTCTCAAAACGTTAAATATAGAATTACCATATGACTGAGCAATTTTACTTCTAGGTATATACCTAAAAGAGATGAAATCAGGGAATCAGACACTTTTGCACCAGTGCTCATAGAAACACTATACATAATGGCCAAGATGTGGAAACAGCCACGTGTCTATCGACAGATGAATGGGTAAAGAAAAAGTGATATATATGTCAGTATACATATATAGCTATAGGGGTGATATAGATAATATTTACATATATTTTAATAATATTCTATTGGGGTAATACTTTTAAATATTTTGTGTTTGTGTGTGTGTGTGTATATATATATGTGTGTATATATATATATGTGTGTGTGTGTGTGTGTATATATGTATATATCTCATCCCAATGGAATATTGTTCATCCTTAAAAAGGAATGAAATTCTGATACCTACTACATGGATAAACTTTGGTAATATTATGCTAAGTAAAATAAGCCAAATACAAAAGAACAAATATTGTATGACTATATGATTGTATGATTTGTGTTTGTATTAATGACAGAGACTGGAGAGGCAGGAATGGGAAGTTATTGTTTAATGAGTACAAAGTTTCTGTTTAGGTTGATGATAAGGTTATTGAAATGGGTAGTGGCTATGTTTGTACAATTTTGTGAATGTACTTAATGCCATTGAATCATAAACTTTAAAATGATTAGAATAGTAAATATGGAGTTATGTATGTTTTGCCACAATAAAAAGAAATTAGTAAGTAAACTTTTTTTAAAAATTACTCCCCTGTGGTACAGTTACTCCATTCATCATCACATTAAGACTTCTTCCAGGCTGGGGAGTGTTGTGAAGTGTTGTGAAAATGACCCTACTTGTGAAATCAGAAAACTTTCCCATAAATCTCAGCTCTGTCACCTAGTAGGAATGCAAATTTGAGCAAGTCACTTAGGTCTATTGCACCTTAGTTTCTTCAGGTTATGCTGTCCAACAGAGTTGTTTTGATGACTGTAATTGAAATGCATATAAAGTGCTTCATAAATTCAAACAACAAGGCAAGTGGATGGAGGTGACTTTTTAAAATATATTCCTTTAGGGAGCTTAGTCGTAATGCTGTTATCACTGAAATGCATTTACTAATTCATATTTAAATATACTAAAATATTAAGTTATTGTTGGTAAGACAGCCACAGTTATTTTTCTAATTTTTCTCTACTTAAAGTATTGAATCCATAGTTTTAGAACTCAAAAATGCTGAATTTCCAAGGAACCACATTTCTATTCACCATTTCTATAATGAATGGGTTATTAAACCTTTCCATTTATCTTATTTCAATACCTTTTGTTCATTATGTAGCCTCATTGTACATACCTTAGGAAGAAGGGATAATTATATTACCTCAGAAAGAAGGGACAGCTATATGACATCTTGTCTGAGATGAAAAACTATGGTCTTCATTCATACCTACTTAAAAGTTTTTTTTTTTTTTGAGACGGAGTCTCGCTCTGCGTCGCCCAGGCTGGAGTGCAGTGGCGCGATCTCGGCTCACTGCAAGCTCCGCCTCCCAGGTTCATGCCATTCTCCTGCCTCAGCCTCCCGTGTAGCTGGGACTACAGGAGCCCGAAAAGTTTTAACGTATTTATTTTGCTACCTGTTCTCATCTTCATTCCAAACCACACCATGATCAGTCTCTACATTGTCAAACATGTAATAATAATTTGGCATGACATTATATCAAGTTGGACATTATCTTGGAAGGTCCTTTGGATGCATAATTATATTGAAAAATAAATATTTTAAAAGTAACAAATTTTATGCTATAACATCATAAGTTAATAGTAAAATTAATGTCATTGAAACAAATGCCAACTAATTTTTTTGTTTCCTTCTTTAGCGGTTATGTCTTTGACTATGATTACTACAGAGATGATTTCTACAATCGGTATGTGAATTTTTCATCCTTGTTTTCATATGACTTAAATTATCTTTTAACCATTTTGTACATTTTATTCATGGGTGCTCTTAATTATGGTATTTAAAACAATATTATAGTTAAAAATAAAATACTAAATCCCAACAAAATTACAGATTTTTATATTTTCATTATACTTACATTATTCCAAGTGGATCTTGGAATTTTAGGACTTTGGAGGTGCTCAAACCTAAGATTTGGTGTCTAATATTTAGATAAAATCCTAAAGATTTAATTAATATTATCTGCCAAGTCATTTGTTGATTTAGAATCCTTCAAGATCAAGAGTTTGAAAACTCAGAAAAATAACTCCAACCTTCTAAAGTACATAATAAAACATTGAAAATGCTATATTGGGTAGAGTCCGTAAAATTTACAGATCGTTCCTGCTTTGCCGGACAGTAGGAGGCCATAAAAGTGATGATGCAAGATGAAACCATCCAATGAGGAAAAAACAGGATTGTCTCATGATCTTAAACATGTTTGTCAAAACATTAACAACTTTTATTCTCTTCTCTATAAACTAATAGGAAACTATAGTATAGCTAATTGTTATTTAGTATACTATAATTTAAAACAATAAAAATATTAAGAATTAAGGTGTTTTAGTTCTTTGTAAAGAACACTTATCAAAAGTAGTTGAAACAGTGCATGCCTTCTCAGGAAAGGATATGGAGTAGGCATCTGTTTTATTCCTTGTTGGATACTCCTTTCTAAGGTTGAATTAGCTTTGACATTCTATCAACGTTGTGAACTATCTCTGAGAGTTCTTTCAATGTGTGATTCTCTTACCAGGGTCACTTCCCCTCCATAGCTTTGTATGTTTCATCACATCACATCCACTTTCCTCACTTATGTCGATAAGTTTGCCTTTACTAAGTTCCTCTGACTCCATGCCTAGAGTCTCTTGAGTAGAGGAGTATCAATATCCCTATAGTGAGCTATTTCTTCTGTAATTTCATTTACATTTAATTTGAGTTTCACATCTAGTATTATCACTCTTCGATTCTTTGCTGCATTTTCATCTTTGTTGATCAATTCTTTCTTTTGATTATTCAATTTTGTAAAATGCCACGTTTTATCACTGAGAGATAAGGAAGCATTACAATTAATGATCTGAAACAAGTGAGTGAATAATCAACGAACAGCAAAAAAAAAATCATTGACAGACTTTGAAAGATGGGATGTGATTAGTGATCATTGTTATTATCACGCACGTTTATCATTTCTGCATTTATTTGTGGAAAAGCTAGAAGCAAAGTTTGGACTTTATTAAATTACTTACCTTTTATATGTTGTAGTAACTAAAATTTGTGTTGTTGGAGAACTGGTGTTATTTAACTAATATCAGTAACTGAAATTTATGCATATCAGAGATGAGGATCAACTATACATAGGAAGATTATTGGATTTAAAAAATGAGGTAAATATATTTTAAGCCTTTAATTATGAGTATTATGCAAACAACAAAAAAAACCCTTAGGTACTGTATAAAAGTGCAAACTTAGAAAAAAGTTTTCAATAGATATTTTAAAGGGGAAGAAACTGTGATCCTTGAAAGGGTCTTATTTTCTCTGCTGCAGCCTCTAGGGCCTTTTGTAAGTTCCACAAGAATTCCATGTTTCTTCCTGCCTCAGGTCCTTTCTCTGTGTTGTTCCATCTCTTCATACCTACCCCCACCACCTGGTTCACTTGACTCCTCATCTTTCAGATCTCAGCACAAACATCCCTCACAGATTAAATTAGGTTCCTCTGTTCCTCTCGCTCAGCACCCAGCACTGTTACTTCACAGCACCTCTCCTAATTTCTATTGCTATATTTCTTTCTGCGGGGTTCGACTCATGTCTGTCTTCCTTCCCCCACCTGAACAATGTTCAATTTTGCTTATCTTTGTATCGTTGGGGACTATCAGTAAACCTCACACATAGTGGATACTCTGTATTATTAAGTCATCTCCTTAGATTTAGAGACACAGTCATTTCCCAAGGTCACCCAGCTAATTAGTGACAGAACTATGATCATAATTTAGGCATCCAATTTAGATTCAATAACCAACTACGTGAATATGCACAATGGGGAGGGCAATATCAGCCTATGGAGCTATGCCGATTCCTACTTGGGAATCAGACCCACAACTGTAACTTCATTGCTGCTATGCTCAAACTACTGAATTAAGCAACTTATTTCACTAGTTATCCTTTTCTGATAAAAAAAAATTTTTTAAGAATGATTTTCTCAAAGCATTTTATAATTTCTATAAAATATATTTTAAATATTAAGAAGCTTATCATAACTTATTCTAAAAGTGATGCAAACATCTGGCAGCATTAAAATAATCCCACTTACTATTAAGGAAGGACATCTAGACTATTTTTATACTATTTGAAAATGTTAGTTTTTGACAAGTTTAAAGACATTTTCTACTATAGCTTTTTTTCACTTGCTATGAATAAAGTTTTCAATTAACATACATTGTCTTATACTCTGTCTATATAAAACCATTTTAGCATCTTTTATTTTCTATCATGTGACTTCCTTATACATTTAAAGAATTTCCACCTAACATGGAGTTTTACTCTACACTGTAGGCGACCCAAGTTCTGGTTGTTACCGGAAAGGGGTCCCAATTCAGACCCCAAGAGAGGGTTCTTGGGTCTTGCAAGAAATAATTCAGGGTGAGTCCACAGCACAAAACAAAAGCAAGTTTATTAAGAAAGGTGGTGAAACTATAGCTACTCCATAGACAGAGTATTCCCAGTATTCCCAAAAGCAAGAGGAAGAACGCGCCTGCCCTAGGTACAATACTTGTTTATACACAGGACGACAACAACAACAACAAAAACCATGGGGAGGTGTGCTCTACTACAAGGGTTTGTGATAAAAGATTAATTTTTCTAATTACTGTATTTTGCAAGAATCAATATGACTATCTTTAAAGCAAAATTAGGAATGCTTTTGTTCTCATGATATGGAGATATCAAGACATTCCTGGGCCTGGGTCTGTTTAGTAAACATTATTAATCTGTTCTCTTAACCATAAACATCTAGAGGCTAGGAATAAATACCTAACCTCCTGGGAATGCAGCCCAGCAAGTCCCAGCCTCTTTCTTCCTAGCCCTCACTCAAGATGGAGTCGCTCTGGTTTGAATGCCTCTGACATGGTAACTAGCCTTGTAACTTTAGGCAAGTCAGGTTTTCAGTTTTCTCATCTTTAAAAGGAAGCCAGGATTTGCATTTTACTATTTAGAAATGTTAGCTCAATAAAATCATTAGATTAGATAGGTGATAGATGGATGGATGGAGATAGGTCAATAGATAGATAGATAGATAGATAATCAATAGATCCATCTTACTTGCCAAAGAACAAGAGCCTTAAATGGTTAAATAATTAGAGAGGCTGTAGCTTTCAGGTGACTCTCTACTATACAAGAACTTAGCTACAGTATGAACAATTTTCAAAATCATTTATTTGTGTTGTATACAATCTGTTTGACATATAATTGTGAAATAGATCAGTATGGTTGTATTGTTAACAGATTGTCTGAGCAGTCTGTGCTCTCATTAGTTTATTTTCCATTTTTGGCACTTGGCTAAGAAAGACATAAGCATCTGCCACTAGTGGATATACTCAAGAGTTCCCTATAAACATAGAATACCATGAAATCAAAACAGAATGGAGAGGCTGGACAAGATACATAGCTTACAGAGTCACTACTAATCCACGGTCATTTCTCATAAGTTACAGTCTTCTTGCATTTGTGTGTTTTTTTTCTCTCTTTTAGTAGAGGTGCAAACTTGGGCAAGTTAGTTAATATCACAAAATCTGTTATGTCCTCTGGTAGCTGAGCATGAAATTAATTCCTAACTCATGAAATCATTCTAAGAATTAAATGAGGTAACGTAATGATCAGCATTATGCCTGGTATTTTTTAGTGCTTAATCGATATTAGCTAGTATTAACAGTTAACAGTAACCATTAACAATAAGGGGGCCAGGCGCGGTGGCTCACGCCCGATCCCAGCACTTTGGGAGGCCGAGGCAGACGGACCACCTGCAGTGGGGAGTTTGAGACCAGCCTGGCCAACATGATGAAACCCCGTCTCTACTAAAAATACAAAAATTAGCCAGGTGTGGTGGTGGGCGCCTGTAATCCCAGCTACTTGGGAGGCTGAGGCAGGAGATTTGCTTGAACCCAGGAGGCAGAGGTTGCAGTGAGCCGAGATGGTGCCACTGTACTCCAGCCTGGGGACAGAGCGAAACTCCGTCTTAAAAAAGAAAAAAAATAATAATGGTAGATGTATTTCTCATATTGACATTCATACAGCAGTGTCCATATAACTGAGAAACAAACTGGTTGTTCAGTTTTTCTTCCATAATAGCTTATTTGAGACATCTCTGGATTATTCTGTTTTCCCAGTTTTCCCTTTCCTACGCCCCCAAAGCATTCCAGCTGCAGCTGATCATACTTGCCTGCAGAGAGCGCTCAGCTGTTTCTGTTAACCTCATGCTGCTTGTTTAGGTCATGAAAACAGAAATTACACTACTTATGTATAACAGGGCTAATTGCATATAGAAACTCGTTAACTCGGTATTAAAGAACTGAAAACGCAAAAAGACAACACTGTGATATACTGGAGTTAGCGACTGCAGGAAGCTGCTACCACCTCTAGGGCTGGAGAAACAAAGGAAGATTTGGGATCTCAGAAATTGCTGTAGAAAAAGAGCCTACCAGAGCTGAAACTATGCATAGGAGATTCTGTTCAGATGGTGCTGCCGTGTCTGAGTCCACAAGGAGAACCTGTGGTGCTGACACCCAAATCTCTGAGACGGGGATATGGGCTGACAGGTGCTGGGTTCTTTGAGGGAGCGTGGAGTGGCTGTTCTCCAAGTGTTGCAAAATTACTCAGACTGAATTCTGCTGCTGCTACTGGAATGAATTGTTGTTGCCAGGATGAAGAAACTACATTGGGGTAATCCTGAAAAGAGCAGGAAGCCAAAACACAAATAAAAAGCAAAACAAGAAGGAGCAGGTCCCTTTTTCTTGCTCCAGCCTTGCAGTCTCTTTCTTAGGTCCTTTACTGGCTGAGCCCAGCAGGGAGCTAGCTGCCCAACCCCAACCCTAACTCTCACCTCCGGAAGTCTGGTTTTCAGAGTTCCAAACCCATCTGTGGCTAAGGGCAGGTCTGAAACCAAGAAACAATAGCTTAATAACTGACATATGTCCACATTATATCGTCATACTATTTCTGCCAGGTTTGGAGACTCTAATGTGATTGAGGGTTTCCAACCCTTAGACAGTTTTAGCTTAGAAAACTTCTTTACACAATGTTCCACCTTACTGTGATTTATTGACCTGTCTATTCATGGTTTCAGGGATCATGAAGAGTATCATTAAAGAGTAAATGAGTGGTTATTCTAAATTCTTATCTTTTCTCTTTTACACAAAGCATTGCCCAATAATTTACAGCATTGAATGGCATTTTCTTTTAAAGGTCCATGTATGACTCTAAAGGTAGGACATTGTATGTTAATCCATTAAACATAAGTATTTATACTCTAACAAATAAAGTAAAAGGAGATGTATACCTAAAACTATATTTAATCTCCCTAGGGAAAGTTTTTAACTTCTGCAATGTTGGCTGTCTAAATCCAACCTCTTTTTTCAATAATGTTAGGAAGAGCACTGATCAGTTTAAAACTTCCAGTGATAAGGAGACTTATTAACAGAGAAAAACAAATGCCACAGGTGTTTTACCTCTATGTAAAACACGTATACATTTTAAATGATCCAAAATAGGCACTGTTCAATTCTGGAACCATTTTGACTTTGTGTTAATTGATCCAAGAAACTACTAGATTTGCAGTTAATGCAAGAACACTAAGTCAAGTTATAGTTGTTTCAGATAGTTGATTAGAGAGCACAATATATATTCATGAATATTGGAAAACATTAACAAGAAACAATGTTTTGTTATGCAAATTTGAACTATCCTCTGGTAGTATGGTATTCCATTTGAAATGTTTGAAAATAACAGCATGGTGCACTTGATAAATGGTATTATTTGGAGTCAGAAGACATGAATTTCAGGCCTAGATGCACATGTGTTGACTGGTTAAGCTTGGAGAAGTCATCTCTTTTTTGTGCCAGTTTCCTTCATGGGCAAAATGGCTTAAAACACTACTTACTGACCTTATAGAATTATAAGAATTAAATGAGAAAACCGTTTTAGTGGCTTATAACCCCACAACAACCATTTGAATTTATTAAATTTTTAATTACACAAAGCTGTATACAAAATGTACAGTTAGCAATGTTAGACAAAATACAGAGATTATATTAGAATCAAAATATTGCAAAAGAGATCATTCAAGATTGCAATCAACTTGCCTTTAAAAGCATGTTCAAGAAGTATTTCCATGTTATCCAGGGAGAAAACTTCGCAGAAAACCTTGGAAAATTTAATAACAAAAAAGAGCAATGGAATTTACTCATTTACTGGTCTCCGGTGGAGTGTGCCTTTTTAAATTATTTTCTGATTCAACTGTAACCAAAGATTTATTTGAAGTCAGAGTAGAAATTATAGGCAGAGTTTATGAATTTTGAGTAGTTTAAAAACAGTACAGGGAACAGATACACTACCAGCCTATAAGAATTATTTGTGTAGATTTCAAATCTATCCCTTCTTAGAAATGAATAGGCACCTTACTTTGGTTTTATATACTATACGTCTGTCAAAGTTAAGCATAATGAAAAGGAAGGCTGGAGGTTGAATCAAGACATGGAGCAAGATCTTCTCTGGTCCTCTGGTGATTGATCTTTGTAGAGCTGCTGAAATGTCCTGGTGAGAATATGGCCCTGAATTTGTTCTCAGGTTTTGCCTCTGGGTAGCCCAGAAATTTTAGCCCCCTAGGGAAGACCAAATATTTTTGTTAGCATCAACTACTTAGTAACTATAAGTTTTGATTCACGAACAGGGAAAAGGAAGAATTGTTTTCATGAGGGCAATTTAGAAAGAAAAAGGTAAATACCAGAAAATGTTTAAAGTTACTACTAATCTAAAATGAAAATTTAATATTCAGTAATAAAATACAACACACATATTACATTTTCAGTTTCTTTTCTTGTGTTTTAAACCACGTTTGTTGACAGTAACATATAAGCATCAAGTCAGAAGTTTAGCCATCAGGTAATGATTTATTAGAATGTGGTGTATCTACCTGAGAAAATGCCCCACAGCCATTAAAATAAACATACGAAGACCATTTAACAGGCCTGAGAAAAGTTTTTAATATAAACCAAAGAGAATGAGCTAGAATACATGACTGTACATATATTATGTTTTCAATTATGTGAAAAATATGGATGCTTATAGAAAAAAGATTAAAGGATTATAGTAGTTGTTCTGGGGTCTGAGACTTAGAGTTGTAGTTTTTTTATGTACTTTTTTTTTCCCAAAATGTTACTTGATTATTGCTAAAGCTTAATAATAACAAGCTCTTTTTTAAAAAAGACACTTAAAATAATGTTCGCTGTGTTAATATGCCTTTGTCCAAAAGGCACTTAGTTTTTAAATTAAATTACCTTTGTCCAAAAACAATTATTGTTTAAGAACAGTAGATGAAATCAAATGTCCTTATTCTTCCTAGAGAAAAGTTGTCCATTTTATCAAATAAACTACTATTAAAATTAATATTACCAGTTTTTAGCTTTTGCTAGCTAATAAAGTTACATATGTCAGATATTATTTAAAGCATTAAAAGGCAAAATAAGAAAAGGGTACATAGAAAATAGAAACGTTTATTAAATAAATTCTCAAATTTTCTCCATGAATTGGTTTTATTAAAATTGGACTGAATTTTTTAAATTTATTACTTGACAGCAGGTGTTTTAGAGTTTTCACTGTAAAATGGACCTTGAGGAAAGAATTATTATTATATGTTTGGCTTCATTATAAACCATTATCTATTTGATGAGTAAGTATTTGGGAGAAAATTATCCTGACCAAGAAATATTAGGGAAAATTAAGGGCTATGAAAGGAAAGGAGTGGAAATATAACTCCAAATGGTAAGGAACAAGAAAAACAAGAGGAAGGAAAAAAATTAAAGCTTTTAACTAGCCTGGAGATTTAGATTCCTTTTAATTCTGCTGGATTGCCATTTCTGCTGTCAGTCTATAATCTTAAATGAACTAGTTCCTTAGTCTCAATACTATTTGCCAATCTAATATTTGATAAAGGCAAAATTTCTTTGATTTACTGTAGGCCGAATTCTGACGGGAAGGCCAATACCTGTCTTTCTTGGGCTGCCTTTCACCTACTTCCCTCTGTATTTTGAAGAACCCCTATATCCCATCTTGCAATCCCAGAAAACCTTCCCCGCTTTCTATCCTTGTCTTGTTATGTTTTTGTACATTAGGACAACATCCAGTCTTCCCTTTTATTTCTAATTGACTCAAGAGTGCCCAATGAAAATTAAGAAAGTCTTCAGCTCCATTAAAAGTTGTAAAATTAAAAATTATGCCCTCGTGTTAGCCCATGTTACTGGTGGAGGATGTCCAGGTTCTTGAACAAATAATTGGGCAAAACGCACAAACAAAGGAAGGAAAGAATGAAGTAACAAAAGCAGAGGTTTGTGGAAAATGAAAGTACACTCCACAGGGTGGGAGCCAACCGAGCATAAGGGCTCAAGAGCCTGGTGACAGAATTTTCTGGGGTTTAAATACTCTCTACAGGTTTCCCATTGGTTGCTTGGAGTACACCCTATGTATATTAAGTAGTGGACCACAATCAGTCCGATTGGTTGTAGGAGGGGATCAATCAGAGGTACTTTCAATTTTTCATCAGCCATGCAGAAAAAGGTGGCGGGATGAGGAGGGGCGCAAAGGGAGTAGCCTCTGGTCCATTTGTTACTTGGACGTGGAAAGGTGGGGTTTTCCTTTTTATTTAGTTCTAGGAAATCAGCATGAAACAGCCTTAGGTTCCCTGCCTCTAGACCCTATTCTCCTGCCTCACCCATTCCCAATTTTGTTTTGTGAATGACCTATCACATTAAAATATTTAAGTCCTGATGCTGCCCAACGTCCCATCAAAGTGGAAGAAAGAATTGGTAAAACGTTACCCGCTGCCTTGGTGAAAGTCATCCAGCCAGGCTTGCTGGCTCATGCCTATAATCCCACTATTTTAGGAGCCCAAGTTGGGCAGATCACTTCAGTCCAAGAGTTCGAGACCAGCCTGGGCAATATAGCAAAATGCTACCTCTACAAAAAATACAAAAAAATTTAGCCGGGCGCAGTGGCATGCAGTAGTCCCAACTACTTGGGAGGCTGTGGGAGAATTGCTTGAGCCCAGTAGGCAGAGGTTGCAATGAGGTCACACCACTGGTCTCCAGCCTGGGTGACAGAGTGACACTCTGTCTCAAAAAAACAAGAGAGAGAGAAAGAAAAATAGTCATTTTCCTTTGAAGTAGCTCACTAAAATATTCAGAGAACAGGCCACTCACCATAGGAATTTATACCAAAGGAAAGTTGTTAGTAATGTACTAAGTATATTACTAAAATGTATGCTCCATACTAAAAGCATATCATAAATACAGTGAGCAAGTATGGCTCTTTCTCAGCATAAGATCAGGCCATGCCACCGTTGGAGATTTGCTAATCCTTGGCTGGGGGAAGCAACAGAACTATTGATGAACATTTTTGTTTCCTATAAAAATAGTATTAAATTACATTGCAATTAAAGTAGCAGTGAATATAGTGAACTTTACTTGGCCTGTATTTTTACTATAGCACTCTTACATCATTATATATTTTGATTGTGTTTTAGAGATTTTCTTAACCCAATTTATAGATTGGATTGTTTAATGAATCTGTAAAACTACACATTGGTGTCTAGGGTAATGGTCCTGCTAAAAGAGCTTGCCTTTCATTTCAAGCAGCAACTTCTACTCTAGAAGAGATCAGTCAATTGCCATATTTTCTTTTCGCTCAATAGTTTTGGGTGTTATAGCTCATGCAAAGTGCCTTTGTATTTTGGTTCACTGACTTAAGGTGCTCTGTGAATTCAACTTATAAATAACTAATGTAGACCTTGTTTTGTGATTGAAATGAGGGGCAGGTCTAGCTGACCCTTTTGATTCTCAAGCCCCTAGTGGTATGGATGATATTCATAACCCTTTTCAGCCTCATCCCGCCTGTGCTCTTTGAAGTAAACTATTATGTGTTGACATCCGTGACCTGTTCTTTGCTAGCTGTTCTTCAGCTCTAATGGACTTTGCTTATTCACAGAAGATGGCACCTCTCTTGAACTCTGTCTCATTTCATTTCTTTTCCTTTCCAGATATCTTAGTTTTTCCCCAGCATGTTCTAAATCATTTTTGAATACCCTAAGTCTCTAATGTAGTAGATATTCTTAGTACTAAGGAATTTTGTTTTAAATTTGGTTTAATAGTGCTTTTTGCGCTTCCCTCACCCCACAGTATAATAGTTTTAAATGTCTCTAAATGAATATTTGGAAACCAGTCTATCTTAACTTTTATTATATTTCATATATTATTTCCTAAAAAGAGATGATCACATTTTCATCTGTATGTATAAACAAGATGTAATTTGATGAATTAACCTATTATAGAACTTGTTTTTATTTTCTTCCCATTCTAGTTTCTCATTTCTGACTTTCATATTAGATTGTTTTTATTGACTGTTTTAAAGTAATTATGAGAATATAATCCAATATTTTATTCTGTCACAGTAAAATATGTAACAATCATAATTCTAAGTCAATAATGCTATTTTCTTTATAGTGAATAATGTAATTACATGTCTAGTTCACTGGAAAATAGTCATGAAAATGAGGAAATGTATCCCAGTATTTTTTATTGACCTTTTAGGTTGCCCAAATGTGCTGTCATATAAAAATTTGTTGTATATGTGGATGCAGTATAAATAATATGAAGCTTCTGAATCTATGAATTATATATTTTTATAAATGAGTTAACCCTTATACCTCGATTCCTTTCATTGTTTAATGGAAATTAATTGATTGTGGTGAATATCATTTTTCACTTTTCAGCAAAGGTTTTAAGTTTTATTGATTTTTTGTTAAATGTGCTTTTAATATCTAACTATAAAATATCTCTAGTCTCAATCTGCACATCTAGCTAATGGTCAGAATAATTAAAAGATATCTTGATAAATATTTCCCACCATAAGAAGTCAACAGTTTTATCCTCATGCTAGCTTCATGTCATTCAAACTATCTCCTTTTGTCTGCAATCAGAGGAGCCTTTGTTACTGAAAAGATTCTTAAAGTGAGCTGAAGCACCATATTGATTTGTCTCTCATAGCTGTTTTCTTTAAGCTGGTTTTACTTTTTATCTTGCTGGGCTGTTTACTGTTCGAACAGTAATTTTATTTCTTTGTTTCTGTTCTGCAAGATCTTTTCCTCTTTTAAACTAATGTGCTAATAAGTGTTTGATGTGTAAGAGGAATATTTCTGTTCATAAGCAGTGTAAATCTGTTTTACCAAGCAAAGAAATATATGTAGGAATGAAGGTCAGCATATTTTCAACAAATTGCATGGTACTGTTGGAGCAAAGCTCCTAGTCCTTTCATACCTTACAAATGAGTTCCTTTTGGAGGTCACACTCTAAAGTCCAGAAAGCATAGACTATATTAGCATCCTATTTTCTTAGTGAAAATTAAATCTGCCAATAAATACCTGCATCTGAATATTAGAGAACAGCAGCAGAAAGAAAACATTTATTGAAATTTTCTACCAGGCCATTCCGTTAATCATTTCACATATTTGACAGAACTCTCAGGCATCAAACCAACTCTCAGTCCCATTTGTGTTTTGTAAAGGTTATTTGATTACCACGGGCGTGTGCCTCCACCTCCCCGTGCAGTAATTCCACTGAAGCGTCCCAGAGTGGCAGTCACAACGACTCGCAGGGGGAAAGGAGTCTTTTCCATGAAAGGTGGATCGAGATCTACTGCCAGTGGGTCAACAGGCTCAAAATGTAAGTAATGTCCTTCATTTTATTTCTCTTTAAAGAAAGGGGTGATTAACTATCATTGCACAAATGCCTATATTCAATAAATTAACCAGATAGTTATGAAGGGCCTGCTATGTATAAAGTATTAGAAAATCATAAGATGGATAAAAAATGGTCTCTGCTTTCCACCATACTGTGTTGCAGTAGGGGAGACAAACACAAACATATCTAACAAAAACCCAGGACCAATTTGAAATGTATTTTATCAGAGCAAATAACATTGTGCTCTTGGCTTAGCTTGTGATATATTAAAGTACTGAAATATAATATGTTGCTTTTAATGAAGAAATAATTTTACTTCCAAAGGGAGTGCATAAACTGTCTTTTCAGAGAAACATACAAAATTAGTTCATGGTTTGAATATTTGAGCAATTAAGAGAGGCAAACTATAGAGATGTTAAAAGCATAATTTACCATACAGTGATAAATTATAATAAGATATATGTATCTGAAGATATATTTAATGTCATAAAAAGTAAAATAATATTTGCATAGTTTCACATTAATTAGTAAAAAGCAGTGATACAAACTTTCCAACTAAACACATCGCTAAATGTTTATGTGGAGTCATACAGAAAAAAATTTTATTTGTTCTTACAATATTATTCCTAAAGAAAGGATAACAAAATTTCCCATATTCCTTGAGATTGCCTTTTATCAGAAAACAGATAATAAGCTGATCAATAGGTAAAGAATAAACACATAGAGAAAGTTGGGAACACTGTATTTCATTGATCGAGGTGACATTTGAGTGGAAACCTAAAGGATGTGAGGAAAAGAGAAAGTGACCTTGAAGCTGTCAGAGACAGAGCATTCTGTGGACAGAAAATGGTCAGTGCAGAGCCCTTAAGTTGAATAGTCAAGGAACAATAAGGAAGCCAGTGTGGCTGCAACAGAGCCGAGCCAGAGAGAGAAAGTCTGGCTGGGGATCAGGTCAGAGAGTTAGACACAGGGCAAGTTCCAATGCAGCTTGGTAAGCCGCTGTAGAGACTTGGATTTACTCTGCATCCCAACCATTTAAGACAAGTAAGGCAAATGCTATTATCCCAGTTTTATTGATGAGTAAACACAGAAAGTCATATAGCTAATAGACATAGTAGAGTCTCTTAGTTCTTTTGCCTACGTGCTATCCGCTGTAGAACACTGCCTTTTATTTCAGCACTATACTGAGAAAGAATCACTATTGAAATACTTTGTTTTTACAAAATGCAGTTAAAATGCAGGAAGGTACTGATGCTTCTGAAAAGGCTAAAGTTTGTTGTACTCAACAAACTTTGTGGACCTAACTAAGATAACTTCAATAGCACACTAAATAGATTTATGGATTTCTATGTAATTATGTATTCATGTGTCTATTCTGTAGATAGATAAATATGAATTCTGTTTTGAGTCTTAATAATAAAAGAAAAGGAGTTTCTGCAGCAACTCGTTGGAGGTTAGGTCACCCCAATGTGGAGTATACACAAGTTTCTATCTCTTAAAAGTCTCCAAGTGTTGAAAATTTCAATGACTTGTTTCTTACGTTGGAAAAAATAAACAATGAAGGAATTTTTATAGAAAGATAAATTGCCAAAGTCAGCTACTTGGAGAAATAATGTGAAGAGACTTTACAGTTTGTAACCATTACAACATGTAACATAAGAATCTATCCTTAAGTCCAATGGTAAATCACACATGAGGTTTAATTTCATCTTTTCTTTCTATGTGTTGTGTGTGTGTGTGTGTGTGTTTGTAAGATGCAACAGTCTTGAAAAAAGGCTAAATCTGAAAATCGGACTACTAAATACAAACTAGAGATGCTTTGAAAGAAATGTGATGTGCTTTATTTTTTAGCAGCAATCGTTCTTTGGAACTGTGCGTCCTAGAGTATCTCTGTTATGCTGGAAAGATATAGATAAGCAATAGGTAGAAAGATAAATTATGGGATAAAAAGATTTTGTAAGGACAATCAAGACAAATGATCATTTAAAATCTATTCAGCATATTATAATTGTGTTAATTTTACTCACTTTTTTAAAGTGATGTATCTTTATTATATTGAGGTTAAATCAAAAGGAAATGTTTCATATAAAACACTGGGGAAAATCACTTTAAAAGATTTATCCTAAGGATTAAATCTAAGCTTGGAGGTAGAATAGTCATGTGGCTTCCAGCATCAATAAGATAGCTCCAAGGGATTACTGCAGAGAGACAGGCAAGCCATAGGCTATAGGTGCAACCCCAGTAAGATACTTGAGTCAGGGAGCTTGGCGGGCCTGGTTTACATAGTAGAAAAGAGGGGCCCCTGGGCCTGCTCCAAGCCAGCCCTGCAGCAGAGCTTCTGTATAGTAGTCAATGTCATGGTCAGTCACATCCCAGAGATTACCCAGAAACAAGGGGCAGCCGGCCATGATGTACTTGAGCATGATGCCAGCCCCCTGTTATTATAGAAAGACAACAGACTGATCTATTCTATTCGTTTCATATAGTTCTATAAATTTAGAGCTCAAGTCACAAAAGCTAACTGTTGATTACTGTTACTTTAGTGAAACATTAATAAAAATTTATAATTCACTGGCAAGCATAACTAGAATCATGATTTAATATTCTTTTTAGGAGCATATTGGCAGATTACATTATGTATACATATATGTAAATAAAATATATATGTGCATGTATAAATATTCATTAATTTATAGTACTTTTTATAATTAGGTTGGTTTCTGGAAATAACAAAAATTTCTAACTCAAATCACAAATGAAAAGTATCAGTGAAGTTTAAAATATACTATGTTAATATTGATATAATTTGAATAAAGATTTACTAAGGTTTATATCTTACTCTTTAATTAATAGCCGTTTCTAGCATTTAATGGTTTGGTAAGTTCAGAAGAGGAAATTAATGTTATAGCTTGGATAATTTGTCATTTCTTATTTCAGAATTTGTAATATGACTGAATTCTGCTAAGGAGAAAACTATGTAAAGAAAAATATATTAATGTGATAATTTACCAAAAATGAATACTGATAAGCATTCAAAATGAATGCTTTAAATAGATTGCCACTAGATATTTCTGTCCCTTTTCAGATCAAATTGAACTAAAACTATAATCAACTTGTCCTGTCCTGACATCATAGAGTCATAAAATAAAGAAAATGTGATATTGCAGATTAGCATTTTACAAAAGAGAAAACATGAATATCAGTGAGCTTTAGCTGTAGTTTCTTAGTGGAAAAATTGATGCCCTCTGGAAAAAAATTTGATCAAATCAATTTCTTTAAAGAATTAATTTAAATTCTAATGTCTAACAAGAAAGACTCTAGTAAGTTTGAATGCCTTTGGGGACCTGTCAATGCACTTTCAGTGACAGAATAGGTGACAAACTAATATAAATGCCCTGAAGCATCTAACAGGAAATTAAAGACAGTTCAATTAATGTTAAAATTGAGAATTTATCCCCAATGCTAAGAAGGATTTCTTATGTTGGGCTCCTCCCCTCAAAAGTATGTGATTGAAATACAGAGATAAAGCATCAACCAGAGAAATAATATTAATACTCAGCAACATATCATTAAACATTCCCATCCATCCATTATCCTAGAGAAAGTAAAGTATATTCTGCTTTAGAGATTTTTAAAGAGAGAACGTACTATTGGCCGTAAAGGTTAGAGAAGGCTTAACAGGGGATTTTGAATTGAGTTTAGAAGAGCCGGTGGATTCGGAAAGATAGAATGAGAGATACTTGCTTTCTGGGAGACAGGATCCGGGTGGAGAAGAACAGAGGCTTTCTTGTCAGATTGCTTGGAGTGGAGTCTGTTCCATAGTACACTACGACGGTGGTCTTGGGGAAATTCTTTAACCCCTATATACCTCTAATTTCTACCTGGAATTTGAAAATAATATACTGTGTATCCAATAGTTATTGTAAGAATTAAATTACTTATGCATATAAAATGCTTAGGCACATAGTAATGTTCAATGAGGTTAATTATTGCTACTACTATTATTTTTTTATTTTTTTTTTCAATTCTATTTTTAATTTATTTTAAAAAGTTCTGAAACAATGATAGCAAAAAGTTAACATTTGTTAAATTTTGGCAGTACAAATATATGAGCATCTTATATTCTTCCTTGTATTTTTTATATTTTGAAGTATCATTTAAAATTGTTAAATTTAAAATGGACTGCTGCTACATAATTTTTAGTTTTAACAGCTATACAATACTCAGTTCTGTAATTCTTGCTATTTAAAACAGCCATTTTGAAGAACTTTGATTTAGAAGGTCACCAGTGGTTCCTATTTTAATCTTT
>NW_026652284.1:65299816-65394358 GCF_009828535.3 Hylobates moloch
TTGTACCTCTGGTAGAATTCAGCTGTGAATCCATCAGGTCCTGGACTCTTTTTGGTTGGTAAGCTATTGATTATTGCCACAATTTCAGAACCTGTTATTGGTCTATTCAGAGATTCAACTTCTTCCTGGTTTAGTCTTGGGAGGGTGTATTTGTCGAGGAATTTATCCATTTCTTCTAGATTTTCTAGTTTATTTGCATAGAGGTGTTTGTAGTATTCTCTGATGGTAGATTGTATTTCTGTGGGATCGGTGGTGATATCCCCTTTTTCGTTTTTTATTGCATCTATTTGATTCTTCTCTCTTTTCTTCTTTATTAGTCTTGCTAGTGGTCCATCAATTTTGTTGATCTTTTCAAAAAACCAGCTCCTGGATTCATTAATTTTTTGAAGGGTATTTTGTGTCTCTATTTCCTTCAGTTCTGCTCTGATTTTAGTTATTTCTAGCCTTCTGCTAGCTTTTGAATGTGTTTGCTCTTGCTTTTCTAGTTCTTTTAATTGTGATGTTAGGGTGTCAATTTTGGATCTTTCCTGCTTTCTCTTGTGGGCATTTAGTGCTATAAATTTCCCTCTACACACTGCTTTGAATGTGTCCCAGAGATTCTGGTATGTTGTGTCTTTGTTCTCATTGGTTTCAAAGAACATCTTTATTTCTGCCTTCATTTCATTATGTACCCAATAGTCATTCAGGAGCAGGTTGTTCAGTTTCCATGTAGTTGAGCAGTTTTGAGTGAGTTTCTTAATCCTGAGTTCTAGTTTGATTGCACTGTGGTCTGAGAGACAGTTTGTTATAATTTCTGTTATTTTACATTTGCTGAGGAGAGCTTTACTTCCAACTATGTGGTCAATTTTGGAATAGGTGTGGTGTGGTGCTGAAAAAAATGTATATTCTGTTGACTTGGGGTGGAGAGTTCTGTAGATGTCTATTAGGTCCACTTTATGTAGAGCTGAGTTCAATTCCTGGATATCCTTGTTAACTTTCTGTCTCGTTGATCTGTCTAATGCTGACAGTGGGGTGTTAAAATCTCCCATTATTATTGTGTGGGAGTTTAAGTCCCTTTGTAGGTCACTGAGGACTTGCTTTATGAATCTGGGTGCTCCTGTGTTGGGTGCATATATATTTAGGATAGTTAGCTCTTCTTGTTGAATTGATCCCTTTACCATTATGTAATGGCCTTCTTTGTCTCTTTTGATCTTTGTTGGTTTAAAGTCTATTTTGTCAGAGACTAGGATTGCAACCCCTGCCTTTTTTTGTTTTCCATTTGCTTGATAGATCTTCCTCCATCCCTTTATTTTGAGTCTATGTGTGTCTCTGCACGTGAGATGGGTTTCCTGAATACAGCACACTGATGGGTCCTGACTCCTTATCCCGTTTGCCAGTCTGTGTCTTTTGATTGGAGCATTTAGCCCATTTACATTTAACGTTAATATTGTTATGTGTGGATCTGATCCTGTCATTATGATGTTAGTTGGTTATTTTGCTCGTTAGTTGCTATAGTTTCTTCCTAGCCTCGCTGGTCTTTACAATTTGGCATGTTTTTGCAGTGGCTGGTACCAGTTGTTCCTTTCCATGTTTAGTGCTTCCTTCAGGAGCTCTTTTAGGGCAGGCCTGGTGGTGACAAAATCACTCAGCGTTTGCTTGTCTGTAAAGTATTTTATTTCTCCTTCACTTATGAAGCTTAGTTTGGCGGGATAGGAAATTCTGGGTTGAAAATTCTTTTCTTTAAGAATGTTGAATATCGGCCCCCCACTCTCTTCTGGCTTGTAGAGTTTCTGCTGAGAGATCAGCTGTTAGTCTGATGGGCTTCCCTTTGTGGGTAACCCGACCTTTCTCTCTGGCTGCCCTTAACATTTTTTCCTTCATTTCAACTTTGGTGAATCTGACAATTATGTGTCTTGGAGTTGCCCTTCTCAAGGAGTATCTTTGTGGCGTTCTCTGTATTTCCTGAATCTGAATGCTGGCCTGCCTTGCTAGATTGGGAAAGTTCTCCTGGATAATATCTTGCAGAGTGTTTTCCAACTTGGTTCCATTCTCCCCATCATTTTCAGGTACACCAATCAGACGTAGGTTTGGTCTTTTCACATAGTCCCAAATTTCTTGGAGGCTTTGTTCATTTCTTTTTATTCTTTTTTCTCTAAACTTCCCTTCTCTCTTCATTTCATTCATTTCATCTTCCATCAGTGATACCCTTTCTTTCTTCCAGTTGATCGCATCTGCTACTGAGGCTTCTGCAATCTTCGCGTAGTTCTCGAAACTTGGCTTTCAGCTCCATCAGCTCCTTTAAGCCCTTCTCTCCATTGGTTATTCTAGTTATCCATTCTTCTAATATTTTTTCAAAGTTTTTAACTTCTTTGCTATTGTTTTGAATTTCCTCTCGTAGCTCAGAGTAGTTTGATCGTCTGAAGCCTTCTTCTCTCAACTCATCAAAGTCATCCTCCATCCAGCTTTGTTCCGTTGCTGGTGAGGAACTGCGTTCCTTTGGAGGAGGAGAGGTGCTCTGTTTTTTAGGGTTTCCAGTTTTTCTGCTCTGTTTTTTCCCCATCTTTGTGGTTTTATCTACTTTTTGTCTTTGATGATGGTGATGTACAGATGGGTTTTTGGTGTGGATGTCCTTTCTGTTTGTTAGTTTTCCTTCTACCAGACAGGACCCTCAGCTGCAGGTCTGTTGGAGTTTACTAGAGGTCCACTCCAGACCCTGTTTGGCTGGGTGTCAGCAGTGGTGGCTGCAGAACAGCAGATTTTCGTGAGACCACAAATTCAGCTGTCTGATAGTTCCTCTGAAAGTTTTGTCTCAGAGGAGTACCCGGTTGAATGAGGTGTCAGTCTGTCCCTACTGGGGGGGTGCCTCCCAGTTAGGCTGCTCAGGGGTGAGGGACCCACTTTAGGAGGCAGTCTGTCCGTTCTCAGATCTCCAGCTGCGTGCTGGGAGAACCACTACTCTCTTCAAAGCTGTCAGTCAGACAGGGACATTTAAGTCTGTGGAGGTTCTTGCTGAGTTTTTGTTTGTCTGTGCCCTGCCCCCAGAGGTGGAGCCTACAGAGGCAGGCAGGCCTCCTTGAGCTGTGGTGGGCTCCAGCCAGTTCGAGCTTCCTGGCTGCTTTGTTTACCTAAGCAAGCCTGGGCAATGGCGGGCGCCCCTCCCCCAGCCTGGCTGCCGCCTTGCAGCTTGATCTCAGACTGCTGTGCTAGCAATCAGCGAGACTCCGTGGGCATAGGACCCTCCGAGCCAGGTGCGGGACACAATCTCCTAGTGTGCCGTTTTCCAGGCCCGTTGGAAAAGCGCAGTATTAGGATGAGACTGACCTGATATTCCAGGTGCCGTCTGTTTCCCCTTTCTTTGATTAGGAAAGGGAACTCCCTGACCCCTTGCACTTCCCGAGTGAGGCAATGCCTCGCCCTGCTTCGGCTCGCGCACAGTGCGCTTCACCGTCTGTCCTGCACCCACTGTTAGGCACTCCCTAGTGAGATGAAACCGGTACCTCAAGCAGAAATGCAGAAATCACCCGTCTTCTGTGTTGCTGGGGCTGGGAGCTGGAGACTGGAGCTGCTACTACTATTATTATTATGGCAGTTAAGAGCATGAAATATGTAATTGCTGAACCTAGAATCCAATAGTGCCTCAGCCATTTATTATGTGTGTTTTGCAGCAAGGTACTTGCTTGCTGTGCCTTAGTTTCCTCATCTATAAAATGGGAATGATAATCCTACTGCCTTCTCTGTAGAGTTGTGGATTGAATGAGCTAGCACATGCAGAGCTCTTAGAACACTGTCAGCTAATATAAAAGCCTCAATAGATATAATACTGTGACAGTAAAAATAATAACTATTATTATCTGAAGTAAAGATTTACTACTAGGAATGTCAGTTAATAAACTGAGGACATTATTATTAAACAAGATATAAAATTGGGTAAAAGGATAATGAAAAACTGTGCAGCATATTAAAGGGTTTGGATTTCACGCAGGGCCAAGATAAAATTTCTCAGCAAAGTGCTGCCTGCTCAAAATGATATTTTAGGACATCTATATGATGGGTGGCATTAGTTGGCGAGGGCTGCCATAACAAAGTACCACAGTTCAGGTGGCTTAAACAACAGAAATTTATTTTATCACAATGATGGAGGCTGAAAGTTGGAGATCAAAGTGTCAGAAGGCTTGGTTCCTTCTGATGGCTGTGAGGTAAGGATCTGTGTCAGTCCTCTCTCCTTGACTGGTAGATGACCATCTTCTCCCCATGTCTTCACACTGTTTTCTCTCTTTGTGTGTCTTGTCTAATAAATTTCTTCTTGTTATAAGGACAAGTTTAGACCCCTCTATGTTACAAGGGCATCACCTGTCCTCTAACTTCAATCCAGTTGTTCATTTTTTTATTATGGGACTTACACTTTTCTGCTTCATGTCATAGTTATTTGTATGCACATCTAATCTTTCTATTTTCAATTACAAATTCATTCAAGTTAATTATGCTTTTTACAGATTATACTCAAACATTTGTGAAATGTGACATCACTATTATTTTTGCTTTTTGCATTTTACTTTTTGTCATACATTTTATAGTTGACTTTGAACCACATCTTTAGAAATGCTACAGCTCAGAGAAAATTAGTTTCAGAATATGTCGCATCAGTCGGTGAAACAAGGGGACAAATTTTGGCCTACACTCCAGGGTCTGAAAGAAATCAGTATGATGTGTATTTTCAAGCTATGTGATTTGAGATCTGCTACTTCTGTTACTTAGAAGGCTGCTTTTGCTTGCTGAAATCTAAAGTATCTTTTCAGTCATAACTCAAAAACTCATTCTTTTATGACTATTTTCACAATCAGTTATCATCAAAACTAATTTATCTTTTCTCTTTGCCCACATAGCTGATACAAGTTCAATTAATCAGCACCTAACACAGACAGGTACTAATTTTCCATTGATGAAATAGACATGAGCCCCGAGGAACTATTCCATAGACAAAATAGACATTATCTTTCATTTTCAGGCACTTATATCTGGTTGGGGGCAGGGGGGACCAGAAAATTTAAAAATGGGAGATAATTTCAATATCAAGTGACAGAAGATTTTTACTATTTCTCATTTTTTTGTATTTTATATGTATAATAATAAATTACTTACTTACATGTTTCTTGTCTGTCACTAGTTATAGAGTCCATGAGACCAAGGAGGCAGTTCACCATGATGGGCAGTGGGGGGTAGGAGGGTAGGACCTAAATACCCATGGCTTTGGAGTCAGGCAGCCCACTCTAAACTTGAATTGTTGCCTATTAGCTAAAGCAATCTTTTCAAAGAATATTTTTAAAAATTTTTTAGAAATAGAGTATCACTCTGTCACCCAGGCTGGAATGCAGTGGCACGATCGAATAGCTCACTGTAACCTCAAACTCCTGCACTCAAGCTATCCTCCCACCTCAGCCTCCTGAAGAGCTAGGAATACAAGCGCATACCACCATGGCTGGCTAATTTCTTTATTTTTTGTGGAGATAGGGATCTCAGCATGTTGCCCAGGCTGATCGTAAACTCCTGGCTCAAGCAACTCTCCTGCCTTAGCCTCCTAAAGCACTGGGATTATAGGCGGAGCCACTATGCCCAACCTGCTAAGCTATCTTAAACACATTACTTAACTTCTCTAATATTCACTCTTCAAATCCAAAAGTAAGTTTAGCAATTCTGATTTGCATATTGGGAATAAATTAAATGATACACTTGCAGCTTCTAATGAAATGCAAGATGAACAGATGCAGATAGTAGGCATTTAATGAATACTTATTGAATAAAATCCACTCATTCTCCATTTCATTTTCTTTCTAAAAATATGGAAAGAATGGATATAGATGTATGTAGGCATAAGTATTATGAATACATACATATGCATATATATGTAATTCCCTGTTCTAGGAAATTTCATCTATGGGGTGGGTGATAACCAGTTGCTGCAATTTATTTTAGCAAAATAAAGTTTGGCCTTTGAAAACTATTTCCAAGACTAGCAAATTAGCCTCTTCATATTAAATTAGCTTAAAAATTTGTATTATGTATTATGTTACAAGGGTATCACCTGTCCTATAACTTCAGGCCAGTTGTTCATTTTCTTATTATAGGATATTTATATATATACAAAGACAGGGACAGATGGAAGCAGAGTGGAGGTGTTGAAGTGATCGTGATAAAGATTTCCAGAAACCTTCCTTTTCTTTTTCTGAATATTATTGAATTAAACACAGTGATTCCTTGATCGTATTTTTCACATCAACTGAAGCTGCATGGCACAATAAAAAGTGTAGAATTGAAAGTAAGAACATCTAGTTTTGAGCCTAAACTCTTACCTGTGCATATCACATGACTTTGGGAAAATCATGTACATCATCAGATTCTCAGATTTTTTACTGTTGAAATACTGTATTTAAAACTGATTTATAAATTAAGTGATATGCAAATTATATTTATTTCTTTGTTTTGGACATTCAAATAATGTATTAATGGCTGGGGAAAATAAATAACAAATTAATGTGATTTATTGTCAAAGTCCACATGATTACAAACATTTTTCAGTTTTCGAAATAGTTGATAGGAAGCATGGTATTGGTAAGAGAGGTTATATAATTATCTAGAGCAGGGTTTCAATAGTTTGGCATGATGGGGATTTGGGATCAGATAATTCTGTGATGTGGTGTGGGCTATCTTGTGCACTGTAGGATATTGAGCAGACTAAATCCTCACTAGAAGCCAGTAGCACCACCCCCTCCAAGTCATAACAAGCAAAAATGTCTCCAGACACAGCAGAATCTCTCCTGCGGAGCAAAATTACCATGTTAAGAACCACGGATCTAGACAGTTAGCTGAAGCTTCTTTATTTACCCTGAATAGACTTAACCCAAAGATGATTAAAATAAATTGAAACATTTTTTTACCACGTAAGTCAGAAATGCACAGATTTTTATATAGACAGATGATATCATCCCATGTGCCTAATATTCCTTTTGGATTATATCTCATGTCACAGCAGAAGGCACAATCATTTTGTCAACTGTATCAGAATGTAATAACATTTATCACCAAATCCATGAACTCTATAGAGAGAGCAAATCTGAAATGACTTAATGTGACTTATTTTTTAAAACAAAGATACTACAGTGATAGTGATGCAACCTGACTTCTATTTCTCTAGCGTTCTTCCTGCCTAAAAATCAGCTAAAGTAATTTGTCCTAGGAACTTTGTAATTTTTTTAATTTATCACTTTGCTGATTTTGTTTGGTAATTCTAAATTCAAGCCCTATAATCACTCATAGAAGAGTAAGTTGTCCTCAACAAACCAACCAGAGATTTTTATTATGACAGTATGTTTGCTTTTGTGTATAATTTTTTTTTCTTTTGAGACAGAGTCTCACTCTGTCACCCAGGCTGGTGTGCAGTGGCGCGATCTCGGCTCACTGCAACCTCTGTCTCCTGGGTTCAAGCAATTCTCTGCCTCAGCCTCCCAAGTAGCTGGGATTACAGGTGCATGCCACCATGCCCAGCTAATTTTTGTATTTTTAGTAGAGACGGGGTTTTACCATGTTTGTGTATAATTTTTGACAAGATTTTTTTTGTGGTAAAATTTATCTAGAGAAAAAGAGCAAAAGAGATTTTTCCTGTGAAAATAGTATTACCAATGTCTTCTAAAATATCTGTAATGTATGTATATACGCTCAACTACTAGAGAATAGTAAGCAAAAATAAGGATTTAATATAATTCACTGTGCAGGAGAGAAGTTGTTAACAGGAGGGGAAAAAGTAGAAAACAAAAGCAGAAGAGAGTTAGAGCAGTACATGAGAGATAGAGGAGGTTCATCCCAGGCATTCCATCTAGAAACCACATGTAATAGCACAAAACCATACCCCATATATAGACAGTGACTCTGCATGAAGAAAAGTGAAAGTGGACTAAGGCCAATTGGACAAGGTAAGGGGCAAGCCTTCTCCCAGGGACAGCACTGAGATATTGAAGTGTGATGAGGAAACAACTTCTACAATTGCTGAAGAGTCAGCCAAGAGTATTTGTAGAGCCTGCTTTGCAGGACCTAGATGAGCCTTTGCTGCCCCCCATTCTAAGAGGGAACTGAGCAGCCTGTATAGGGTTAGAGGCTCAGTTTAACATTTCCTGTTAGGGTCCAGGAAAGAACTGACAGGATCTCTCCAGACTTCTGTGTTACATTTGAACATTGTTTCTTGAGTAACATTAACTCATTAGACCCAAATTCCATAATAATCCAGCTGAGATCTGAAAGATGTTCTTTCAGTGCTAGACATGAGTCTAGACTTAAACGAAACCTTGGCCCCCTGGAGACTTCTAAGTTCCAGCCAGATGAGTCTATATTGTTTTCTAATGTAGTTTCAATAAAGTGGAGTAGTAGTGGTTTATTGGCTTATGTTTTTTAAGGCAATACATAAATTAAAATTAGTCAACTGCATTCCTGGGCTAAGGAGTAGCTCTAGTTGCTAAGAAATATATTCTGTTAGTTTTCAGCCATAGTCCTATTTATTTCTCCTGCATTGAAATCTAATGTTATAAGATAAAATATTTTCTATTAAATTTGATACGTTTAAGTAAAACTACATATGCTTTCATCAAAGGAATGAGTACCACTCTTCAAAGCAAAATCAATTTGCAATTGTGACAGATGATGTTTTTCAAATTTAGCTGCAATTCCACAATGGTACTTTGATGTCTTTGAAGTAATTGACATGAGGAGTGATTCTCTATTATACACTGTTCTACTTTCAGTTTAGTCGTTCCTCAGAGAGATACTCTAGAGGGCCCATGCTTCTTGCAGTTTTTATTTTGCAAACTACTTTGCATTGTAAATAAGTCTGCTTTTAAAAAAATCTGATTTGACAATGGGAAAAGTTTTCTCATTTTTATATAAAAATCTGTTCTTCCCTTGAGACTTAGTGTTTATGATCCATAATATATCATATATATTATATCATTTATCTTAATAGACAAATAGTTCTATTTTAAGCAAACATAAATTGCATTTTGTTTTTATTTTTTCAAAAAAGTCTGAAGACTAAAGAATCAAGCTAAACACTCTAATTTCCTCAGAAATTTCTGGGGAATATCTAGTCTGAGATTATTAGAAACTAGAAGGAAAAGAGACAGAAGATAAATAGACTGGAATCAAATAAGTGTCCAAGATCTTGAAACTTGGCTCTTGAATGAGGTGTGAATACTGCCAGTCCACCTAATAAAAGCTTGGAGACAGATATAGCTGTTCCATAGTAATAGCTTTAAAATCTTTCATCTCTGATTGTTGTGGATTCAAAATATTTCTAAACTTCCATACTTGGCAAAATTAAAAGTTGTCAGTCTTATGTTAGTCCCCACTTGTTTTCTTTGAAGCTGTACTAAACTCTAAAAATCTAGAATGGGAACTACTACTATTGAAATTATCAATGAGAACTTCTGTGATTTTCCTTTCCATGAAGCCCAGGGCCTAGAGGGAGGCATGTACAACTCACTGTCTTAGTTTTACTTAGAAAAACTGAAGCTTCATAGCAACTTTGAGTGAGCTGGAAAGAGTTTTCTCGCATCGAAGACATTTTCTTTAAAGGATAAATTGTATATCCTGGTTTCCATCAATCTCCAAGGAGCTGGATTAAAATATCATTGACTGCTGAAATATATATTACAACATAGTTCCTCAAAGTAGTATCTGTCATGATTTAATTATTGCTTCATCTGAATCCCTCTCACATTGAAGATTTACTCTATTTCCTAAAATTTAATTTAGCATCATTTGGTTATTTTAAAAAATATTTCTTAATTCCATTATCCATTTCCATAACCCTCAGTCAAAAGATTTAAGATTAAATGCTCATGTCACTGAGAATCCATATTTGTAATTGGCAAAATCATCCAGTATTCCAGGATCACTAGAAATAATGTGAAGTTGATAAAATTGAAAAATGTCTTATGTGATTTGACACAGACTTGAGAAAATACGAGGTCCCTGTGAGTTCAGTCCTAGGTAAGTTATGGTGCATTTGATGCTCTGTTGTTTTCTTCCTTCTTTCTCCTTTCCAGTGAAATCAGATGAGTTACAGACCATCAAGAAAGAATTAACCCAGATCAAAACTAAAATTGACTCCTTGCTAGGGCGCCTGGAGAAGATTGAGAAACAGCAAAAGGCGGAGGCAGGTAAGTGATCTGTGATCACAGACAGGTCAGAATTGAACCAGTGAAACGTTGTCAATCACAGAAGCAGTACAGGGCCAGGAAGACACTGGCTGAGTTTAACAGCATTTAATACAGATATGCCAACAATGTCTTTAAGCCAAGGGTTGCAATAATAAAATGTGATTTTTTTTTTCTTTTAGAGAACATGAACTAATTTTTCAAAGATTCATACTAAAAATAAAAGGCAAGGAAAAGTGTTTTGATGGAATAATCAGTAGTAGTTGAGTCACAATTGAAAGTTTATCTCAATATCAAGTAACCTTTCAGAAAATAAAATCAATTAACAGAATAATGCTATCAGACTAACATAATATTCATATATAATTAAATTAACTGCAGCAAAATTTGACAGGTTTCAGTAATTATTATAATGCCCAACTCCTGCCTTTGCTGCCACCCTGAAAGACTTCAGTACCCAAATTCAGGAACATCAAGACTAAGAGCATGCACCTGGCTAACCACAGGCCAAGTTATTTGATTATATATTTTACAATTTAATAGCCTCTGTCTTTTGAATTATCAGCCCTGACCCAGCTCCTTTCTAGTACCAGTCTAATGCTCTTTTCATATGGCTACAGATATTTTTTGAGTCACAAGTATATGAGAACTGGTATAAACTTAGAAGTAGGCCACAGTTTGAAAAGTGTGTTCTACAAGGCTTTAGATGCCTCAGAAGCCTCCTTGGAGTTAAGATAGGGATTAGGAAGAGATCCAGTAGGTAGACAAGACTTATGCCTCTTTGAATCCCAGCCCTTGCTCTGACCAGTGTAACTTCCCTGTATCTGTTCTAGATACTGGCATTCAACATAAGACTTAATTTGCTGGAAGAGTTCCACTTCTTATTAAATAAATAAATAAATAATAAAGTGTGAAAGCCCTTGATAAATCCAACCTCTTCATTTTGCAGATGAGAAAACAAAGGCTCAGGAAAGTAAATCGATTTTCCTAGACCTGTCTATCTAGTTAGTGATAGACCTCAGTCTCAAACTCAGGGCTTGTAACCGAATTTAGTGCCCTTTCCCATTTACAGCCCCAATCTCAGGTTCTCCTCAGAGCTTTGTCCCAGGATTTCACTAAAGTAAGGCTATCTGGGTGACACCTAGATAATGAGAACTCATGGGGACCTAGGGCCCCTGAGCTACCGCACACAGGAGCCTATCAGTTTGTTGACTCATATCACTGGGGTGAGGGTTGGAGCGTACCCTTGGCGGTGAGCCATATAGGGCTCAAGAATGAAAAGAAGCAGATTTGAGGTGGTAGTGTAGCATAATGGATGAGAGAAATAAACTCTGGTTCAAATCATTATATACCACATACACAGTTTTCTCATTTATAAAATGATACTGATGGCTGCCTCACATGGTGAGTAATGAACAAAGTAGCATATGTAAACTACATAGCACAGAGTCAAAAATATAATAATTGGAGTTATCAAGGACTAGTAGCAACACACCCATGTACAGGCAAATGGACATTTCCTCCTACTTTCATACGGCCCATTTTTAAAAAACACAAGCCATGTACCTAGCACATGGTCGACTCACACTAACACTTGTTAAGGTAGATGAGGAATGATAGATTAAATGAATCTTTCTTAATTAAAGATTTCTACTACAAATGTATTTCCAATTCAGAAAGGCATACTTGCCTATACTTTTTAATAAAAAAAATAGATTTTAGAAAGTTTTTACATGCTGTCTATGGCACTGAAGTGTTACTGTACCTGAAATATTCTGTCATGTTGCCTAAATCAATATTTCCCTTTGAGGAACTCTGTAAAATTCATTATTATGTAAAACAACCCTTACAGCAAAGGACTTTGATAACTAATTTGCACTTCAGTTTAAAGGATTATGGAGAACTCATTTAAATATAAATCACCTCAAAGAGAAAAATGTGATCCTTATTCCATCATAATATACCTTTCAGTTCGCTGCAATGACTAATACCTTCCACATATCTTTTTGGAAGATCATTTAGAAATGTAACACTAAAATTCAAAGCTTGCATCTTTTTTTCATGAGATGTCACTTACTTTTGAACATGTTTAAACTTTTCCAGTCGTGAGACAGTTGCTTTTAAAATAATAAGACTTAGTCCTTTGATATTTATGTCTTTAACTTTTTATGAAGAAAATGAATTAATTTAATTTGTAACTCCATTCTTTTAGTAATTGTTTCCTGGATAGTGTCTGTATTTATAGAAATAAAAGATACATGTTTTATATATTTTACTATATTTTCTTCATGAAAAGAAATCAGGGTTGCTTGGAAAGAATTAACACTACCTTATGGAAAGTGGAGTGAAATGCACTAAAACTCATTTTAAAATGCTCAATGGCTCCTTATTCAAGGGGACAGTCACTATAATGCTTAATTAGTTGAAAGCTAATTACTTGGTACCTAGCATTTACTCTTCATTATTACTCTTTCATAAATTTCTCACTCCTAATTTACTATTAGTTATTTGATAGTGAAATTTTCCAGCACAGAAGTAATGGCAGGAAGGAGATGGAGAATCGGAAAGTGTGGGGAAGGACACACAACATGAGCTGTGCCTGAGGTCAAGTTCCACAGTGTCTTTTTTTTTTGGAAGTGAACTCCTAAGCTCTCAGTACATTACTTTGGATTTTCTATACCTTAAATTGCTCAAATAGATGTGTGTGTGGTGTCCTGTCATTTGAGATGGTTAAGTTCCTCAGAACAAGATCATGTCTTCTCTTCCCTAACTCTACCCAACACCAGGTATTATGTACTGGGCACAACTTAGCAAGTCATTTAACTCTGTTAGGTCTCAAGACTTTCAAAGGTAAACTAGAGGAATGGGTTATGGCCTCAAATGTATATGCTGGCTTCTAAAACTGTGATTACTGTGAATCCACCATGCATATATTATTTTTTCCATTATATCACACAACTTCTTTGGGGATATAGTGACTATGTAGATTATAGAAAACCACAAGTAACACTTAAAATCAGTTTGGCCAGCAATTTTGCCTCATTCTTAGATGATTCTTTTAAAAGAGCCGCATATAAGTTGCCACATATGCATAGCACAAATTACATGCTTTACGCAAAGATGTTAAGTGACCAAAAACACTGAAAAGCACAAGAAGGAAAAGTAAAGACTGGATATCATGCAATGGCACAGTTACTCCATGGGTAACTACATTTTTTAAAAAATTACATTTCAAGTGCAGACTTTCTGAAGTGAAAAGGCAATTAGACATTATTTAGTTCAATTTTATTCTGTTATTCCTGATACATGAGCAGCCAAGTCTGACTGAGACAATTCCAGTGATAACATTGGGATGTTAGACTTAGGTCTTAGAGAGGTTACAAGCAGGAGTCCCACAAGATAAATTCATCCTACCCATATGTTTGGTATAAGAGATGAAATTTTCAAAAATAAACTAATGTCCAAAAATTGGAGTATTGTAAACAAATCTCAAAATATGAGTTCTTTTGAAAATATTGAACTTTTCAATACTGCTACTCAATCACTCTACACATGGCATGCACTTTTCAGTTTGCTAATATCTTTATCCAGCCAGTTCATGTATATGTATTATCTACTTGGTCCCCGTTCACATTTATGTCTGAGACTCCTATTGTAGGTTTTCCTTACAGTGAGCCAAAATGTATTTTGCTTTCACTTGGTTCAGTTATCACTTTTATGTTCTCTGAAAAGAAACTTAATGTCTAATTCTTTGTGATACAACGGTCAATTAAGTATTTAAAGGGAGTGGCTGGCCGCAGTGGCTCACGCCTGTAATCCTAGCACTTTGGGAGGCTGAGGCAAGTTGATCACTTGAGGTCAGGAGTTCGAGACCAGCCTGGCCAACATGGTGAAACCCTGTCTCTACGAAAAATACAAAAATTAGCCGGATGTGGTGGCACATGCCTGTAATCCCAGCTACTCAGGAGTCTGAGGCAGGAGAATTGCTTGAACCCAGGAGGTGGAAGTTGCAGTAAACTGAGATCATGCCACTGCACTTCAACCTGGGCAACAGCGAGATTCCATCTCAAAACAAATAAATATATATATATATATATACATATACACACACACATATATATTTAAAGGGAGCTATAGTATTCTCACCCCTCCAAAACCTTTGAACAGAGAGTTGATATCATTGGGCTATGGGTATTCATCTTAACTGCATTCAAATTTTGATCACAGCATCTTAGAGGCCTTTTTGGTCTAGGAAAATATCAACAGTTCCTTTAGTTGCTTCTCATTTAACTTGGTTTTGCACCTTAAACTATTGCCATCTCTCTTCTCTAGTCATTATGTTGTTTGTCAACACAGATTACGTTGCTCAGAATGGAAAGTATTGCTCCAGATATGATCTGACTGCTGTAACCTATAACATGACTACTATTCTGTTCTGAATACCTTACTGCTCTCATTGATACTTCAGATTGAATTGGTGATGCTTCTGGTTAAAGATGATGAATTAAACACATGAATTGAGCAGTGTTCTCTCTTGAAGCTGCATTAAAAACAAGGAAACGGTTTACCAGCTGGACAGGAGGTATACCTAATTTAGCACATCCTAGAAATCCAAGTCCAATTTTAATCACAAACTCCCAAAAAGCTCAGAATTCAAGGCATCATATTCCCCTGGAAAATAAATGGTTGAAAGTTTGTTTAGGAAACAGATTCCTATGTTCCAGCTATCCCTACTGCACTTTGAAAGAAGGCTGGAGAAGTTTCCTCTAGTGAAGGTAAAACAGTGAGGCTCAGGGCTGGTAGACGATAAGGAAACTTGAGAGCACTTAAAAGCAGAGAGGGGGAAAGTTTCCGTAATTACTGTAGAAATGCCCACCTTCTCCCTGACTCAGCTACCAGAGCACTGTCAGGACACTAGAAGAGTCTTCAGTTTAGAGCATGAGCAGCCCAAGAGGAAAGACTTAAAGATGCTGATAGAGGGTCAACTAAGGAAGCACTCAGCCAGACCACCTACAGAGACAGTATCTCTCTATACTTACAAAGTTGCCAGTCAATATTTTAATGCCCTACTGTTAATGTGAACAAACAAGAATCACCAGATCAAAGAACATATTTAATAAGCAAGTGCCAAAATAAATAAGTCAGAGGAAACAAACATATACAGGAAGAATAAAACTTCAAAAAGAAAAAAAAAAAAAAACCACTGACTAATACCCTCAGAGAAATGAGAAGATACTGTAATAAAAACATAAAATTATAAAACTGAGTATTCAAAGCGCTGATAAAAGATCTTTTAGAAATTAACATATGATAGCACAAATAAATAACTCAATACAATGATTGGAAGACAAAATTGGAGAAACTCTCCCAGAAAATATGGAAAAAAAACAGAAATGGAAAATAGGGGAAGGATATGAGAATTACACGATGAATATCTGAATAAGCTTTAGTTTCAGTTTCCGTAGGTCATCTCCATTCATTCTGAGTTGGGTTTCAGTTTACCTATGTGGGAACCCAAGGCACGGGAACCATCTCAGCCTAATGGCCTTCCAATTAACTGTTTTAATATGCCCTTTCTCTGAAAAGTACTAAAAAGAGTACTTCACCAAAACACAGTGATAAACCAAGAAGGAGGAAAAACAGAGCTTTCCTAAAGCATGGACTCTAAAAGCAACAAACAAAAGAAATTCTCAAGATAGAGGTAACAGAGATCCTAGGAGATGAGCTGTGCAAGAGATTTGGAAAGAAATGAGTCCAGATCAGAACTGCTCAAAAGCTCTGGGATAGATTTTTTAAGACATCAAAATTGATGAAATAGCTACTGGGTGAGAAAGAGGATTGGTTGGGAAGGAGGGGTAAGTTTGTGTAAGTACATAAAGAGAATCACATCGAGAACTAATTTTTAAAACCTGAAGCAATTTTTAATTCTAGAGAAAATAAAATATTCTTCAGGAAAGAAAAAGTATTCATCCTGTACTAACAGCTTAGCTGCACAAAGTACTTTCACAGTAAAAATTATGTAAAAACTGAATATTTATTAAATCCAATTTACAATAGGATTCTCTAGAGAGATGGGAAGTGAATGGGGATTGTAGGACCAAGAACTGAATCCTCAGCTTCCTAGGGATAATGTCAACAGATAGATAGTGCATAAAACTGATCAAGTAGCAATATAAACATTATTTAGAGATAGGAGTGCATGTATTTAAAATATTCAGCCAAGTGAGTGGAAAGTCTTTAAGGAGCTGGAAATGGTGAACAAAAAGCTGCTGTTTTTCATAGCAAGCTTGTAGAAATATTTGAGTACAAAAATTAAACATTTTAAAGAAGTTAAATATAAGGGGGAGAAAAGACATTGAGTTGTCTTTAGCAACTAGATCAAACCTTTCAACTGCTTACCGGAGTGCTTCCTGTAGCTATCCCTCAGTTAACTGTAAAGGCAAGATTGCCCTGGACACTTATTAAAAGCAGCAAGGAAGGCTTTGTTCAAGACTATGGCAATAGGAGATAAAATTGAACTCAACCCTGAAAAAATAAAAGGCAGGATAATTTTTTGAATGCTAGAATGAGCTAAAGGCAGGCAGATTCTTGAATGCTGGAGCAAGCTAATGGAAAAGTATTAGAGGATGTTGGAGGAGGATATTTGGCCGCCATCTGTGTTTGCTAATTAGCTCTTATTAAAGTTAGGCTGCTACTCTCCCAAGGAGACTGGAAGACAATAGCCCTGTCTTATTCAATGATAACATGTCTATGAGATAGCTCCTGAATCTTAAGAAAAAATATTCCTGGGTTACAGAAAATGTGCCTCTCAAATGGGCAGAAAAAGAATTTACAATTGCAAGTTTGCTAAAGCAAACACTCTAAGGAAACGATGCTCCAGGGCTTATGGTCAGGAAGAAACCTACCTGTAGTTTAGTCAAGTCAAGGGGAATATTGAAGCCATCTTGGGAATAACTCAATCACAGTCTTTCAAAATGGAATTGTTTCTCCTCACTTTCCTACCTAGATATACTCCTCTGTACCCCATCTCTGTCATCACTATTATATAAATCCTATCCATCAAATTGCCAGTCTCAACATTATCCTCTATTCCTACCATAGCAGTGTTGCCAAATCTTACCTTTGGTATATATTTCACCCTTTCTCTCTATTTTCCTAAAGATACGCCAATACGCAAACCCTCATCATCTCTCACATGTTCTGTTGCATTCATCTTATTTTTTACACAAATTTATTGAGGTATATTTTACATAGAATAAAATTTACTCATTTCAAGAGTATAATTCAATGACTTAGTAATTTTACCAAGTGATACAACCATGACCACAAATCAGTTAGGACATTTTCATGTCCCCCTAAAAATCACCTTTTAGTTGGTCTCCACTTCTGGTTTGTTTCCTCCCCAATTCATCTTCCTTGTGGAAAACAGATTTACATTATCTAAGGTCCCAGACAGGAATAAAACAAAATTAGGTTCACATCCCACTAGAGACCTAGTTTAACTCACTAGCTGAATGAAATTTGGAAAAGTACTTATAAAATCTACTAAATGGGGAAAATAATATCTCTACTAAAACCATTATTAGGTTTAAGTAAAGACAAGTATATGCCAGTAATTTTTAAGTGATTTATGTTGCATTTATGTCATCTCAACAATCTAGGGTATTTCATGTGAACAACTTTGAAGCCATTTCCTCCAAAAATGTACTTACATAACTAATATATTCATCTAAAAACATTCTATGTAATTTTCCTGATGTTTATGTGGTTGATAGTAATACCATCCATAATAAGTTGCATTTTTCTAAATGGCATTTATTGGAACCATTGAGTTAAATTCATACTATATACAGGTGTTGTAATATAAAATTTTTCTTAAAATACAGTTTATACTAGTATGCAAAAACAATGATTCAAGGATACTAGCTTGGCTCTAGTGAATAATGTGACTGTTTTTGTATCAACATTCTTTCCAACCATCTGCTAAGTACAATTCAGCTAGCAATTGTCTAGCAATTAAGCCAGCATGTCAAAAAACTTAATTGCCAACTCGACCAATTTTCATAGTTATATTAATGATAATAGCTATGCGGCAAACTCAATTTATTAAAAATGCTTTGAACATAAATCCCAATAATTCTACCTTGTTTTCTGAATCATAGATAGCTTTTTGAAGTAGAGATGAGATGTGCAGAAAAAATATTTGAATATGAGGATGGAATTTAATATTAAATTCTTTTCTTTCATGGCTTTTTGAAGCCTTAGGCATTTTCCCTTAAACAGAAATACTTAACTGTAATTTGTACTTCTTTTCCTTTGATAGTCATTGTTTAGCTAGCTAGAACATGTGCCCTTAGCTAAACAGACTTCTTCATTCTTGAACTTAAAATTGGTTATTGAAGAGATTCGAAGTATTCCCTTGGTATGTCAAATTAGGCCTTCTTTTTTTAGAGATATATTAGAAAACAGCCAAGGTTATAAGATCGGAAATTTTAACTTGGAATTCCAGCTCTTGCACTTATTACTGTGTGACCATGAGCACTTATTTGTGCCTCAGTTTCCCCATGTGTAAAATGATAAATAAGCCTACATTGCAGTATATTTCAAGGACTAAAGTAAATGAATCGTACATGGTCAGCACTTCATAAGCACACACTAACTTATAGCCATTATAAACCTCTTTTTTTTTGTAATCCATAATGTAGGTGTCTTAGAGGTGTCTTTTTACATAAGCTGTTGGCTTTTTGGCTTCTAATTGACTCTTTAAATAAAACCTAATACTCATTTCTCTTTTCACAAAAGAAGTGCTATGGTCATCCATCACTCTGACTTAAAGAAGCCAACAGAGACTCCAAAAGATGCCAGTGTTCGAAGGCAGCCCTCCTCCAATAAGCACTGGAAGACTTCACATATCATTTTTCTCTTGAAGACTTGTCAATATAAACACAAACAATTTTCTTCCCAGAAAATTTCAGACCTCACAGTTTACTTTGACTTTGTGTATGGGATTGTCACGTAGAATGTGGCGAGGAGGTTTTTCAGTTTTGTTTCTTTTTAAGTTATCTTGGATTTATATTTTTGTTACCATGGTGTGCAAAATTCAACTATCACTTTAACTGAAATCAATTTGACACATTTGATATTTATTTTCATTAGTTGATTCCACAAGTCATTAACATATTCGGCAAACACTTAATTTGTGATTAAGGGTCTGAGTTAGCCACCAGGTAAACAAAGATGAATAATAAAAATATTTCTGCCCCAAAGAAGCTTTAGTGGCAGAGAGAGAAATGCACATACACACAAACACACATACACACTCACACACTCACATTGACAATAAAAAGAGTGATGACTAGAAAAATGACTATGCAAATAAAGAGAATTGTTTAAAGTTAAGAATAAACTAAACAATATTACTCATCTCTAAGAAAAGTAAAATTAGATAATTAATTATTCATAAAAAAAGAACAAGTTGCTTTATCTCTACTTCAGCAACATAATTACTGAATCAAAACTGCCTATTAAACTGTGAACGAACAGTTTAATAAAGAAGATGTGCTTTCATGTGTGATTTTATTCATGGAACCTATCATTGTTTAGTGATTATAATATTTCCCATTGAGATGATGACAAAAGCTATGTTGACTACCTATTACTAACGCACAAGCTGATTGTATTTGTTAAACTCCTATGAATCAATACCATTATAATTAAAGCTTTTTTTCCCTCAACTCAGATAATGACTTCCAAGCATTTAGCTTTCAAGTTAATTATTGGATGATGAGAATAATATATAGGATTTTTTGCAATGAACTGTATTAATATACCACTGCCTTTGAAATACATCATCAGAATCACATGTATATTGTATGTTAATACAAAAAGTAGAGTAACTATGTCTATGTACTATGTACTGTATTAGTTTGTTCTCATGCTGCTAATAAAGACATACCCAAGACTGGGTAACTTAAGAAAAGGAGGTTTAATGAACTCACAGTTCCATGTAGCTGGGGAGGTCTCACAATCATAGCAGAAAATGAAAGACACATCTTACATGGCAGCAGGCAAGAGAGAGTGAGAGTCAGGAGAAACAGGAAACCCCTTATAAAACCATCAGACCTTGTGAGACTTATTTACTATAATGGGGCCAACCACCCCCATCACTTAATTATCTCCCACCGGGTCCCTCCCACAACACGTGGGTATTATGGGAGATACAATTCAAGATGAGATTTGGGTGGGGACACAGACAAACCATATCAGTACTGGACTATGCCTGTCTAAACATAGAACTAAAAAGGCCGTATTGAAACCAAAATCCAAAATAATCTTTGTAATGCCTGATTCTTAATGATCAGTAGGGGTGAATAATTTTGACATGGGAAATTTGTCTATAGCAATCAAGAAATAAATATAGATTCAACTCAAGAACTGTTTTGAGCCTGTTACGTTTGTGTGGTCTTTGCAGTTTAAAAAACACAGTCACATCTTTTTCTTCATTAGAGCACACAGCAGCTATCTGAGATAGATGTTATTTTCATGCTTACCTTTTAGAGAATAAAACTACAATTAATAGGACTAGTAATTAGCAGAAGTATGGATCTCAAACCCTATATCCTTCCTGATACCTTATCTCTTCATGTGCAAGGCATTCAGTGAGGCGTACAGAGCACATCAAAATGTTTTGATAACTGACTTGTATTGTGCTTTTCAGTTTACAAAAGATCAACCTCTATATCATCCTCTTTGAGTGTGACAACGATCTTCTGAGGCAATAGCTCAATTTCCAAGAAGCTTAAACACTAATGAGAAGAAGATAAAACAGTAGAACTACCTATAAGACAGCATTTGATCAGGGCCTCGGTTGATCAAAGAGGGAAAGATTACATTCAGCTGGGAAGATCAGGAAAGTCAGCTTTCCTGATACAAGCTGCAACAAATTGATACACGAAGCCAGATGAGGACTATGCACGTTTAAATTGTGGTCCTACAGGGGTCCTTTGAAAATCTGCTATGCTTCCTTGGCCAGAGATCTTCTAGAGAAAAAATTATATATATATAATTTTTATATATATATATAATTTTATAAATTATATAGATACATACATACACACACATACACATATATACACACATATATGTATACACACACACATATACACACATATATGTATATTTAACACACACATATATGTATATGTTACTTTCAACATCAAAAAGAGTTCTCAAAGAACAAATATTTCTGGAATCATTAGAGAAGAAATGGATATACTAGGCCAGTTGAATTCCTAATATATGTCAATCTTAAGCAAAAGTCCATATATGTGTTGTAACAAAAAGATAAACACAATGACTTAACATTGAGAACGTTTGGTTTTTAAGAAATTTATAAGATTGAAAGCATTTTTCACTGTATAGAATTGTAAGAATCCCAAATTTCCATTTCTCCCTCTTTCTTGAGGTACCAACACCAGGTCTTGAAAGCTAGGGCATTTCGAACAAGTGGCAGGGTGACACAGAGTGGCAAGAAGTGAGCGGTTTAGATGATGTGTACAAAAACCTCTTTTAGGAGGAAGAGTGGGGGGCCAAAACCAGAGTAGCCACCTCCATTGTACAGTCAAAGGATCAGTGATAGGAGAGGCAACAGAATAAAACAAGAGATGTGATTCACGGTAAAGGATTCAAAACTGTCCAATGCTCGAGCTAGTCGACCTATCACATCATTTTCTCAGTGGAGCCTACTAATAGATGTGTATGTGGGTTAACTTAGGTTACAGATCTAGAATTGTAGAGCACAATGAATGATATGTGGAAGGAAAATGAGAATAAAACCTAGAAATCTTCAGTAAGAGTAAAATTGAGAGTGTTTTTGGTCATTCTTGCCTTATTTACCTTCCTTTTAATTCAGAGAACTGAGTCTTCTCTAGATTAAATGGATTTTTTTTCTTTAACTCACTTTTACTTCTTAAATTGGATAATAATTTTCTATATTTAGAAAAAATCTTGGTTATATTTTACAATAACCACTTTATAGTCTTCATAGGACTTTCTGTGCTAAACGTTATATAGACATTAGGAAAAATGGGAAGAATTTATGTACTATACTTCCTTCCCTTAGTACATCTGTATATGCATATCAAGATAAAAAGTATAGTTTTAAAAGCAGAATTCACATCCTTACTGCACAAATAGTGTTGTTAAATGGAGAAATTTGAACCTAATAAGTTGATTTTAAAAACATCAAGGCGTGTATAGCCTGTGTCTATTTATATGAAGTAAATGTCTTTCTCTTAATGAAAAAGAGCCTATGTTTTGGTCATTTATGATACCCATAGTAATTATTTCCAGCCTTGGTTTGATCTACTAGCTGTTTTCCTCCTCTGAAACAGAGCCTCAGCCCCATGAGTGTTATTCTGTGATCTCAACGGGCTTCTTGATCTAAGCTTACTGTTGTTGTTATTCCATGAACATATTCACAGTGAAGAGCATACCATCTCCCTTTTGTATATAATAGAACACATTTATGTAGTCCTTTATAATTTGCAAAACATTTCCCAAATATATGCTCTGCTCATTCTCACAGTAAAACCCAGAGGTAGGTATAGATGAGGAAAGAATGACTTCATGTGCTTAAAGGACCTGCCCTGAACAAATGGCCAAAACTTAGACTCAAACTCAGTGTCTATAATTCTGTGGGTAAGTAACAAAGCTAGAGCTAGAATCTTGTCAACTAGAGCTCAGAGTAACTAAACTCTGACAACAGAGGCAAGGCACGGCAACCCTCTACTATTGTCTTATTTTCAATAAACTTTATCATTTGGAGAATTAAAATGCAAGAAGGTATAGATACACATTTATTTATAAAAGTATTATTTTAATTATAAACAACTTCTTGGAAAGAATATCTGCTTATTTGCTTATTTGTACATTATATTTATATCAGTTTGTTGATTTACATATTGGTTATGTTTGAAAAGTTTGGTGCCGAGACAAAATGTTTATATCAATGCTCATTTTCCTTTTATCTCACATTATGAAAAAGACCAGAAATGAGTACCCTAAAGTTATTTATCTCTATAAACTACTTTTATTGTCATAAATTATCAATAAATAAGATCAAAAATTAGGCTATTTAAAAACTCAGATCAAAGGATAGACTAATCATCTGATAAAAGATAACACAGCAAAATTAGTGAAAACAACCAACTTTTGAATAGTCACGAACACATGGGAATAAGTTAGAGAAGGAGGAACATACAATGATCTAATTTATTGGATACCCAACATTTCTTTATATTATCATAGGGGATGAATACCACCCACTAGAGGAAATAATTATGATGCTGTCAGCACAATTTCCATTTGAACAGGTTTCTATATGGAATGCACAGATCCTGACAACTAGAGGAAATTCTGCTAATGTGGAGTGTAGCTTCGTTTGTTGAGCACTTATTATTTGCAAGTCTCTATACTAACACTTTGATTCACTACACCAAACCCTGAAAGTTTAGGAAATAGTTGTCCTTATTGCGCTATGGATGAGAAAACTGAGACACATGGAGGGTTAATCATTTCCACTTTGCGCACATCACAAAGCTATTAGGTGATGAAGCTCAACTTTGAACCCAGGTTGTCTGACCCCAGAATTTATGTTCTTAACCATTGAAGTTAACCACATCTGTCAACAGAATTTAGACTTCAAAATTTCAGGCGATTATTCACACAGACATGTTGTCTGAAAAACAACATACTTGCTTTTGTACTTTTTTCCTCAGTGAGTTTTTGTCTTTTTCACTTAGGTTTGAACTTGTCAATGAATTTTCTCCATCCTGCTTCCTTGAGTGAACAATTTCTATGTTGTATCTGATTTTTGCCATTTGTTTTTGCTCCATTTTCCTCTCAGAAAGATCATCCTTATTAGAAAGCACTATATATAAAATAAAGTAGCCAGAAAGATCAATCTGTTTATGTAAATCTTACTAATTTATATACTACTACCATCTGGATTCCCTAATTTTTGCTAATTCTGTTAAAATAAATATGCTTACATGTAACTGCACATAGAAATCTGTACATGATTTACATGATTGAAAAAATTCAACTTAAAGCATATTACCTTACCTTCTATACACCTTTAATAGCATATAGAGTTTACCCTTTCCTAGACTGTTTTTTCATAGTTTATCCAAATGGCTCATGAGCAACCCAAGGTAGTAGTCGTTTGCTTTTTCCCCCCCAGAAGCTCAGAAGAAGCAATTGGAAGAGAGTCTAGTGCTGATCCAAGAGGAATGTGTGTCAGAGATTGCAGATCACTCTACAGAGGAGCCTGCTGAAGGAGGGCCAGATGCCGATGGAGAAGAGATGACAGATGGGATAGAGGAGGACTTCGATGAAGATGGGGGTCATGAGCTGGTAGGAACGAAACATTTGGTATTCACACCCTTTGGGTAACAACACTAGCATGTTAGCAACTCATTCATTCTAAAATAAGGATTAAATCATTTGGGGCTTATTTCTTTTATATGCATATATTTAAGGGAACACGAGTATAGTGCTTTGCACATAATAAGTGCTCAATACTTTATTGCTAACTTAAAATAGGAAGGTCTAAATGAAGGAGCAAAATAAATATCCTAGAAGAGATTAGGTATATTTAAAGTCTGAAATGAAAGATTCTCTCCAAAATGCTCCATTGCAAAAGGAACCTTGCATTTATGCAATTACAGTGAACTATATGTGGATCTAATATCCTGGTAACAAACTACAATATACTGGAAGATACCTGGGTTACTAACTGATGATAATTACTTATACTATTTGTATGGCCAACAGTCTTGTCTACAGTGTGCTCCCTAAGATGACACTTTGGTAGATGGCCAGTTCACCATTTTCAATGCCTGTACCGCCTGATAATCAGTTATTATGAGTTGGGAATTTGGCTAAGACCTACTATTTACAAGTTGTATTTTCCTAATATTGTAATCATTATACTGCTGATTTCCAGATGTCCTTTCCTGCATAACCACATCACAGACTTGGTAAATGTATGCTGATGAGGATGTTATTTCTCATATTTTATGAAGCATGAAATTAAATATACTATCTCAAAGGACTAATAAAAATGATATGCAGGCAAGTGTGTGTGTATATGTTGCCAACTTCCAAATATCTATGGACTGATCATGTTAAACTTGGCTTATCCCAGGTAAAAATCAGATTCCAGTTTAATATTGTACCTTTTGTTACTTAACTCATTTTGTCATGGTGCTTGTTTTATCAATAGTTTCCAAGACAGCTGAATTGTATAGATTCTATATTGACTTTTAACATGCCAGTCTGTTAAAATTTATGGCACCTTTATTATTTTTTGTTTATTTATTTAATTATTTTTGAGACAGATTCTCACTCTGTCACCCAGGCTGGAGTGCAGTAGCATGATCTCAGCTCACTGCAACCTCCGCCCCCCTGGTTCACGCAATTCTCCTGCCTCAGCCTCCTATGTAGCTGGGACTACAGGCGCCTGCCACCACATCCAGCTAATTTTTGTAATTTTAATAGAGATGTGGTTTCACCATGTTGGCCAGGCTGGTCTCAAACTCCTGACCTCAAGTGATCCGCCCACCTCGGCCTCCCAAAGAGCTGGGATTACATGTGTGAACCACTGTGCCCAGCCAGCACCTTCATTTAAACTTTTCAAATATGAACTTTTAACAACCACCCCTATTTCTATGAAAGTCTGTATCAGTTTGCAGAACTTAAGCACCTGTTCTTAGACTGACATTGATTTCAGGAATCTATTGATTAAGGATTAGAGTGAAGAACAAACAAATGTCCCAAATTGATTTTTTTCCAGTCATTTTGTACTTTCCCAGGCTTCCTCATTCTGGTAAACAGCATCGCCATTCACATAGTTATTAAAACCAAAGACTAAGATCATCCTTGGCCCCCACTTTTATCCTTGTTAATTCTACTTCCAACTCACATCCCCAAAGTTAGTTACAACTCCACGACAAGTACCATGACCCAAGCCACCATCCCTGTTCTTCAGATTTTCCATAATATCTAAACTGGTTTTCTTGCTTCAACTCTTGCCTCATGCAACCCATTCTCCACAGAAAAAGGGTAAAAATCTTTATAAACTATCTGTCAGATAATGCCATTTCCTTGCTTAAAACCCTACAATGTTTTTCATCACACATAGAATCAAAATCCCAAAGAGTGTGAATGTAAGTTGTGATGACATTAGGTGAAGGATGCCAGTAGAGAGAGAGAACTTGGTGAAGAGAAAGAGAAAAGATCCCCAATGCTGAAAGGAAAGGGATCTAGACCACAAGTATACATACCTGAAGACTCCTCCACTGCAAGTGACTGTGGTTAGTCTGAGAATGTTGTGGCAGGAGTTTGAGGGAGTTCAAGCACAAACTAAGATAAGTCAGAGAGTGATAACCTCTGGGGAATGAGGAGAGATGGGCACTATCCAAGATTTAAGGGGAATGAAAAAGATTTGAAAAGGCTCCTATGGAAAACACTAAAGATTACTAATTTAGAAAACATATAAAGATTGGCAGTGTTAGTAGCCAGTTAAGGTTAAAGATCAAGAATTAAGAGAGTAGTATTTTGCAAACTTTAAGATGTATCAGAACTACTTAGAGAACTCTGTAAAAACACAGATTCTTGTATCCCATTCTGAGAGATTCTGATTCAGTATGCTGAAGGGGGCTCTAGGAATTTGTATTTGTAACATGTTCCTAAATTATACTGATGCTGCTGGTCTGGGATCACACTTTGAGAACTACTGTTATGAAGTCATCTATCTGCCTTTTCTCCATTGGCTTTTATCAGCCCTTATGGAAGCATGAAGAAAGAAAACATGTTCAAAGTTGCATTTTTGTCAGATAGTGCAAAAAAACAACAATAAATAATAAGAGTTGAAGATATTAGTAAAAAAAAAAAAAAAAAAGAGTGGCTGACTAGATGGGTCATGGAATCTAACCAACAGGGAAGGAAGGGAACACGGTTGTGGGGGGCGGTTTAAAAATGAGAAAATAAAGGCACAAAGGGAACAAAAAGCCCCTACATATACCATTAAGGACCAGAGAAAGAGGAACTAAATGAATAGAAGAAAAACAAAGTCTGTACTTAGGGACTGAGATATTTCAGAGGTGGACAGTTAGAGATGATGAGATGCTCCATGGGAGGGAGTGATAGAAGTGGGATCAGTGCGAAAGTCACAGCAGATGAAGAATGTAAGGAATGAGGGGCTCAGATGCAAGACGAGTCATCTACATGGGCATGAAGTCACTGCAAATATTGGATGAGAGGGTGAAAGAGTAAGACAGTTATCAAAAGGCTGACAAGAAAGAGAAGGCATGGCCAATTTCAGTCCCACATCTGTCATTATCAGTCCAATTGAACTACCTAACCATATAACTTCTCCGAGTCTCTCTTGACTTTCTTTTTTACAAAATAGTAAGGCAAGATCAGAAATTTCAAAAACCATTCTGTTTCATTTTTACTCTGGATGCATATGTTTCCTAGGAGCAATATGTCTGAAAGAGCAAGGCTTGACCATACAGTCATGGCAATAAGTCCAAACCATGGTATCTGGACTATACTCTAAATACACAGAAAATAGCTGCTTAGAACTGAGCACCTGCCTGGAGGTACTCATCAGGTTTTCTCCCTCAACCTTGGTATTATCATTGGAGGCTTAGGGAACTAGAGATAAATCCTATCTCTATTATATCATTTTGTTTCTAAGACTTGGAAAATAATAAATGAGGAAGGGTTTAACACTCAGTCCTTGCAATCCAGATTGAAACTAAGGAATCTCTCCTAGTGATTGGCCAACAGAAAATTCCCTAGTCTGGTGTTCACTGTTATCTCCTTTCCAGGCTACTGAACCAAACCATCCTTGGTTCCCAAAAAGTGAAATAAAAGCACAAATATTTTCTTTTTAGATAATAAAGGGCATCATAGATTTGTACAGCAAAGATACAATATAATTAGAGTTTTTCTCACAAAGAAGAGCTGATATCCACATGCCCATTTGGCTGCTCAAGGCAAATCCAGAATGCCATTGCAAAAGAATGAACAGGAAATAAGAATTGGATCTGAAGTGAAGGAAATTCAACAAAATGAGCTAGTAGGGTAGCTGTAGATGGTGGTGCCCCTTGTGAGGTGGTGAGAAGCCAAAGATATGAGCACAGACTATCCACATAATGTCTAGTTCTAAATATACACTTAGTGAAATTGATTTCCATGAAGCAATTCTTTCCACTAACATTTGGGAATGTATCATGCGTGCACCAGGTGCTACCAAAAATGCAGGGATAACTAAAGTCATTGCTTTATGTATGAAAGGAAATGTTTAAGAGTATGGCTCCTTGTCTCAAGTAGCTTAGTGTCTTGTAGAGAGAAGACTGATTTCCTGGCTGGGCGTGGTGGCTCACGCCTGTAATCCTAGCACTTTGGGAGGCTGAGGTGGATGGATCACCTGAGATCAAGAGTTTGAAACCAGCCTGGCCAACATGGTGAAACTTCATCTCTACTAAAAATACAAAAATTAGCCGGGCATGGTAGCAGGTACCTGTAATTACAGCTACTCAGAAGGCTCAGGCAGGAGACTCGCTTGAACCCAAGAGACGGGGGTTGCAGTGAGTCGAGATTGTGCCATTGCACTCCAGCCTGGGCAACAGAGCAAAAACTCTGTCTTCAAAAAAAAAAAAAAAAAAACAGACAGATGACTGATTTCTTCATGCACAAAAACAGAAAAACGAAACAAAAAACAACCTTGGACTTTATAATTTATAAGAAGCCAGCCAAGACTAAAAATCTGTGATTCTACAATAATCTATACCTATATATTTCAGTAGTGCATAGAAGTCAAAATTTGGATTTCTCTACAGTTAAACTCTCTGTATTTTTTTTTTTTATTTTAGGTTTTAGGGTACATGTGCACAATGTGCAGGTTTGTTACATATGTATCCATGTGCCATGTTGATTTCCTGCACCCATTAACTCGTCATTTAGCATTAGGTATGTCTCCTAATGCTATCCCTCCCCCCTCCCCCCACCCCACAACAGTCCCCGGAGTGTGATGTTCCCCTTCCTGTGTCCATGAGTTCTCATTGTTCAATTCCCACCTATGAGTGAGAACATGCGGTGTTTGGTTTTTTGTCCTTGCGATAGTTTACTGAGAATGATGTTTTTGTGGCACATATACACCATGGAATACTATGCAGCCATAAAAAATGATGAGTTCGTGTCCTTTGTAGGGACATGGATGAAATTGGTAAACTCTCTGTATTGATGCACTATACATACACTATGAAACCACTACTATAGTGGTGTTTCTGAATAAATGCACTAGCAAGTATTCATTGATTGACCACTGGGGATAAAGAAGGAAAATAAGAAAGATATGAACTAACTGAGGATAAGGGCCACAGACAAAAAATACAACGCAGCATGTCATGGTAAGAACCATATGAAAAACAGTTTACAGGTGGGGAACCAGACATAGCCACTATGGTCAGTAAAGACTCCTGGCAGAAATGGGGTTGGAACTTTACCTTGAAGGATGACAAATTAAAGAAACAACATGTGCTAAAATTGAATAAACGACATTCAAATCATCCTTCATTGTCCCCAGATCATTTTATGGAAAATATATATTTAAAATCCAAAATGCATTAGATAATTCACATTATACATAGGTAGGTAAAGGTGAATTTTAAAAAATAAAACTACTGGAAACTTCACAAATACAACATTTCAAGCTCTTTTATTCTCTCTATTTGTATCCACCAAATCTGTATTCCCCTTTATATAAAATAACATCATCCAAAATTAAAGTGGCCTTTGCCGTAATGGAAATACTATAGGAAAGCTAGTGCTTAACGCAGTGCTAATTCAAAAAAGCAAATAAGCTCTCCTCAGATGTATGAGAAAAGGCTTCTGTGAACACTCTAGGACATTATAAAGCTGTCAGATGTGTTATGGGGCTTTAGGCTAATCTAGTGTTTTCCAAAGGAGAGTTTTTGGTCAACTTGCACTCAATACCTGGGGTGCTAAAATGCCAACACAGATTATCTCAAGAAGCAGCCCTGGAATCTGTGCTTTATCAAACCAAGGTTTGAAACTACAGAGCTAAACCATCAATTCCCAAAGGAAACTATAGACAAGCAAAACATTTAAATGGATTAAGGAGAATTTGAGTTCTTTTGAATTCTACTTATAATTACTTTTCCTTTTGCTGACTACACGCAATCGAATCAGGCAAATCTAGCAAGAATCCACAGTAGATTTACCTAGGTGAATTGTGTAATACTTAGACATGCAAGCTGAGTACTACATTGTACTACATCTTTCAGGATTTAACAAAACATTCAACTAAGCAGTAAGTCACCTGGGCTTACCAGGTATTGAATTTCTATGCACACTGGAGAAGGTCTGAACCTCGAATCCAATCCTGCAGTTGAAGACAACTCAAAGCAAACATTCTGGTACACCATTGAAAAACTGGAATGCATAAAGCATTCTGATCAATATTCTTGGTCTTTCTTTATGAGAAAGACTGAAAATGTCTCCTTTTTGAGACTTTTTGTTTCTTTCCTAATGAAGTCCTTCACCTGGGTGATCCCCCTTATCAACTGTGCTTCTCTTTCTTTTTCTTATCATTTTGAATGAATGCTGGCTAGAGGACAAACAAGAACTTGTGAGACATGTTCCACAAAGGTAGTGCCAACTGAATTAGTTAGAATTATAAATTACAAGGAAGAAAGTATTACTCAATCTGTTGGATTTTGGCATGTATTTTAGCACAGCATTCGAAGACCTTTATCTTGAACTCTATCAATCCATCATATGCTATCTTCCCTGTCCTACTGAGAATAGATATTGAGGGCATAAAGACAGCAGTACCATTATTTGGATGGAGTTAGGGATAGGATGAACAGCCATGGTGCATGTGTCCTGCAATTGACCTGGTCTAGGTGACCTGCATGGGTCATGCATGCCCACTGGCCAGCTATTGTCAACAGAAATGGGATATGACTCAGCCTTTGATGTGAGAGAAAGTGTGTAATAAGCAGATATCTCTGCTTCCAGCTTTCCACCTGGAATCCTGTCTCTTCAAGGGCTCTGATCCCTTTATAATAAGTGTCCCCTCTTATTTCAGACTTACTACTCTTGGCATCTCACTTGATTTCAATCATTTTTATTTTAGTTAAAGAACTCTGCCATTAAGGCAAAATCTTTCCTGGAGGTTGGATGGCTTAACTGTTAGAAACAAGAGCTCTGCCTGCAGTCTGACAGAAGCATGTTCAAACTCCCATGACTTTGAGCAAGCCACTTACCTGTGCCTTCACTGGCTTTAGTTTTTCCATCTATAAAAGAGGGTTGACAATAATATCTGTCTGGCTCACAATTGCCATGAGGAATAAATGAACTAATGTCTAAAAGGCACATACTTGGCACAGAGTAGGCATTTTGTGCTACTCTGTAATTACTTAATCTGTTTGATTTTGAATTTTGTTTGATTTTTGTATTTTAGCACAGCATTCAAAGACCTTCATCTTGAACTCTATCAATCCATCATAAGCTGTCTTCCCTGTCCTACTGAGAACAGATATTGAAGGCATGAAGAAATCAGTACCATTATTTGGATGGAGTTAGGGATAAGATAAACAACCATGGTGCATGTGTCCTGCAAATGACCTAGTCTAGGTGACCTACTGCGCTATGACAAAAAAAAAAAAAAAGACTTAAAAAGTCAGAAAGACTTTGCTAAGTCTTTTTTATGTTGTAGAGCATTTGTATTCTCTTACATATTTTTTTCCAAAGTCAGAAAAACCTTGCCAAGTCTTTCTGTTTTTATTGTAGGGCATTTTTATCCTTTTGTATATTTTCTGGTTTGTTTCTTTGTTTTGAGACAGAGCCTCTTTCTGTCACCCAAGCTGGAGTGCAGTGGCGTGATCTTGGCTCACCACAACCTCCACCTCCCAAGTTCAAGTGATTCTCCTGCCTCAGCCTCCCAAGTAGCTGGGATTACAAGCACCCACCACCATGCCTGGCTAATTTTTGTATTTTTAGTAGAGACGGGGTTTCACCATGTTGGTCAGGGTGGTCTCTAACTCCTGACCTCAGGTGATACACCCACCTCGGCCTCCCAAAGTGCTGGGATTACAGGTGTGAGCCACTGCGCCAGGCCTGTATTTTGTGTTTTATTGTCCTACTTAACTTCATGTATTTAATTTTGGTGATCTAAATGTTTCCATGCATTTCCAGACATGGAATAAATTAAGTCACAGTTATATTAATAATAAAAGTCTACTGGCTTTATATCAGCCTCTGCATAGCTGCAATACCTTGCCATTCCCTCACAATCTCTCCCAGCTGCTTCTGGGAGTCCCAGAAAGTATCTCACCTGTGCTCAGGAGCATATCTGATGATGTGCTTCTTCTGCCTGCCCACTACCTGCCCTCCCCCTTGAGGATGCAGCCTTGCCACAGCCTTTGCTGCTGCCTTTTGTGAGAACCAGTATGACTCTCTCACACTTAGAGGTGCAGGACCCACAAGGTGCAGTTGGTGCAAGATCCCTTCAGGTCTCATTGTGCCAGAGAAGCCACATCAGATTCCACATTAAAGTTGCAAGGACAATGCCCTGCCCCAGCTCTAAACTGGAAATTGTCACCAAGACCCCAAGTAACACAGCTTAAAGCCTGAACCATGAGTTCTACTATAGAGCAAAGCAGCTACATGAGCTACTGACTATTTTGCAGTAACTCCCTGCTTCCGGCTTTATTCTTCTGCAGATTGTTCTCCAAAGAGCTGCCAGTTTGGTTGTGTTAAAGCTTTAGCCAGGCTATTTCATTGTACTTAAAACTCTCCAATAACTGCCTACCTTTCTTGGAATAGATACCTAAGTCCTTACAGTGATCTTCAAAGTCTTGCGTGATCTGGCCCCTGCTACCTCTCTGATCTGGCTCCTAGTTCTCTCCAGTTCACCCCATATCAGCTCTGTAGCTTCCAGGCACACACAGCTTAGCTCCTGTTTCAAGGCCTTGGCATTTGCTGCACCCCTGAATGTGGGGACCAGGAGAACAGAGGGCAAATTATAAAAGGTCTTGATGCTTTGCTAAATGTTTGAAGTTTATTCCACAAATTTCATATAAGTAAACCTGTACCTACCTGTACATAAGAGAGAATTGGAATGCAATACAACCTAGTGGTCTGATGCAAATTTTTTGGAGTCAGATAGAAATAGGGTCTCCAGATTTGGCAAATAAAATACAGGACACTCAGTTAAAGTTTCATTTCAGATAAATAGTAAATGATTTTCTAATATAATCATGTCCCAAATACTCCATGAAATGTACCAAAAAGTGTTATTTAATTTGAAATTCAAATTCAACTGGGTTTCCTGTATTTTATCTGGCACCCCTACATAGAAATGGAATTGAATACTGGCCTTGAACAAACTATTTAACTTCTTTCAGCCTTGGTATGAAAATAGAATAATAATACCCACCTCATGGTGCTTTCGTAACGATTAAAAAATATAATGCATGGACTGCACTTAACAAAGTCACTGGCACAAAGTAAACAAGTAAATTGTAGCTGTTGTTATCATTGCTATTGTTATGATCATCTCATTTTGCCAGTGAAGCTTTCAATAAAACATTACATTTCTAGCAATATAATCTTCATATGAAACTTTGTATTTTTAAAAACCCTGGATTATTCAAATTTATTTTAAAAAGCACTTTTTATTTGATAAGAAAGACTTCAGGAAACAAATGTAATATTCTGAGAAGAATTATGATTTGATTTCAGCTTGTTAAATTTTTATTTGATTGTATAGCTCTCAGCACATTCAATTCAAAACAATTTATTTTTAAATTCTATTCTTATGGCTTTTTTTTAAATAGAGATAACACTAACAGTATCCTGTGATGATATAGGGCTTTTGCTTCAGTTTTTGCTATAGATTTGTTCTCTGGCTCATGTGATCTGGCCATGAATTTAGTAACAGATGGTAACTTGTGGTTTTATGAAAACCGAGTATGTGAGAAGCCTTACATATCACATTTTCTTTAGTCACCCAGACACTTATTCATTAAAACAACAACCGAAAGAATTTTTAATTAAATAGTGGAAACTCAGTAATGTGCCAGATATTGTTGGTTGCTTAAGATTCAAAGAATAAGACCTACTGGTTTCTGGTTTCACAGAGCTCTCACTGGGTAGAAGAGAAGATATTGCAACCAGAACAAATAAATAAAACAGTATGATAGGTAAAAAATGTCACATAAGTCATGCAATCGGGTGTGGGAAGTGAGATGATAGAGCAGACTTCACAAAATCTGTGTAACATTCTAATTGGTTCTTGAAGAATGAAAAAATGTATGCAAAGTAAAAAAAAGAATTAGATGGCATTCCACACAGAGAGAACAGAGTATATACAAGGAAGAAAGGTATGAAAGAAGTGGGGAAGTTGCCAGTTTAGTTTGGCTAAAGCAGTGGAACTTAGAGGATGGCCCAGAACCAGCAGCATCGTATGTGGAATATTTGTTAGAAATGCAGATTCTCAGGCTCTAACCCAGGCTCACTGGATCAGAAACTCTGGGGTGGACCCCAGTCCCCTATGTTTTAACACACATTCTAGGTGATTGTGGTACCTACTGAAGTTTGAGAACCCTGAAGTACAACAGCAGAGTTTTCAAAACTGAGTGCACATGACATCACTGAGGGTGCATCTTTCATAAACACCAATGACAGGGACCACAAGCCATAACGATTAAATCAGAGTTTCAGAAGGTGGAGCCCAGACCAAAAGTCTAAAGATGTTTTACTGTGCAGCCAAGGCTGAGAACCGCTGGGATAGAGCACATGGTACATGAAGAAAAAAGGGCAACTAGACACTTCACCAGAGGTAAACGCATGAAAACTCACTCAAAATCATCAGTCTTCAAGAAAGTACAAATTAAAACCACAATAAAATACTGCACACCTTCACTCAGACTGACCAAAATTGGCTGCTATAACTAAATGCTGGCAAGGAAGTGGAGCACTAGTGTATCATTGCAATTAAATAGACAGAGGTCTCCTGAAGGGTAAGGGTGAGGGACAGGGATTGACTTTCCTGAAATGTCATTCCATACCTGATCCTAGTGAACATTCACTTTTATTTCACTACTCGGTTTTATCTGGAAACCTTCCTGAAATTTCAAGTTACTCAGGCACATCCTCCACAACTCCCGCAAACCTCTGTTAGGACACTTCCTTAAGTGCTGCTACCACTTTTTAAAATGTCTTTCTCTTCAACTAGATTTAAAACCGTTTGAGCCAGGGTTTTCTTTTTTCATTGTGGATCCCTCAGGCATAGCACAGTATCTGGCATTTGTGTGGGGATGGATGAGTGAGTACACTGAGGGATGTTGGGTTACCTGATGATTTTGACACAGTGTGTCATGCCTCCATGCATTTACATACGCTGTTCCCTCTGCCTGGAATAACCCATTCTACCCTTTATTTTGTCTGTCTGGCAAAAACATCTCCTCTCTTAAAGATCATCATTCTGTGTCACCCGTTCCATAAATCTGTCCCCCAACAAGGACACATCCATTTGGATTTGCTTCTTTCTTTAGGCCATGCTTTGTACATAGCTCCTCATACTTAACTTACTGTATTGTAATTAATGATTTTCCTTCTTTCTGGATCACTGATTTGTAAATTTCTCGGGGGTTATTTTACTTTGTGTTTTTCCTCAGTGTAGTGCTTAGCATATGTTAATGTTCATAAATATTTGTTAAAGAAAGAGAGAGGAAAATGTCCTCAGATTACCTCAAACATATTATGAGCATTTTAAGCGCATTTTTATTGTCTGTCATAATCAGATTGTGTTCTAAGTATTACTTTTGTGTGCATCCCCTCTGTGCTTTTGAGGATTATTATACAAAGCATGGAAGCAAACAGTTTTCATTATAGCTTAATCACCAGGTCATTCAGGCAGCAGCCTGAGTCTTGAAGGCACTGAGGAGGAACAACAGAAGGAGGCTTAAAACCAACACATCAAAGTCAACACAGCAGTATTGACTCTATCGTGTTGGTTTTCAGTGGTTCTGAAATATTGTCTCCCACGAGTGATAGAAATGCAAATTTGAAGTAACCTGAATTCAGTTAGCAAAGCTGGAATGCTGACTTATAAAACAAACCAGAAAATAAGACTTCCTCTCACTCCTGATCTACAATTTTTAAAGCCAAAAGAGTCCCAAGTTCATAAGAAAGTAAATTTCAGAGGATTCAAAACTAAAGTATGCCCAGATAAGTAAGATAGATGCTCTGATTTCAACTGCAGCTATCAGTGCAGCTATCAAACAATGTGATCATTAAAAAACAGCCTTTAGTTCTAAGGATTTTTGAGATGTTAAGAGTATTGTGGTAGATACACAATTTTCAAACAGCCTCTCATGATGTTAAAAGCCAAATAACAAATCTAGATTATAGATCCAAACAAAATAAAATATTTTCACCATTTCTGAGTTTCTATACAGAGGATAACACAGGAGGAAGAGAATAGAAAGATTCTGGAGTCCTTTGGAAATGAGAAGCAGCTTAAAAATAAGCTTTAAATATACAAAAATAGGAAAAAATAGTTACTTTTCTAAAAATGCTATAATGTGTTAGAGGAAAATGGAGCAATCTAAAGTCTTAATTCTGTGAGATTTCTAAAAGCTAATTATGAAAGTAGTTAGAAAAATAAAACAATTCTGCCAACAAAAAGACCTCTCCCAGCTGGGCGCGGTGGCTCATGTCTGTAATCCCAACACTTTGGAAGGCCGAGGCAGGCAGATCACCTGAGGTTGGGAGTTCGAGACCAGCCTGACCAACATGGAGAAACCCTCTACAAAAAACAGAAAAAAATTAGCCAGTCATGGTGGTACATGCCTGTAATTCCAGCTACTTGGGAGGTTGAGGCAGGAAAATGGCTTGAACCCGGGAGGCAGAGGTTGTCGTGAGCCAAGATCGCACCATTGTACTCCAGCCTGGGCAACAAGAGCGAAACTCCATCTAAAAATAAAAAAAAATAAAAAATAAATAAATAAAAAAAAAACCTCCCTATCAATATAGTAGGAAAACAAAATTTTTTAATTGCATAAGCAGTAACAAATGTACAAGCGTGTAAGGTAGCACCAAAGTGACCACAATGTTAGTGTCAAAGCAAAAATAGCAATGGATGAAGTTAAATAGGCAAGGAAGATTTCATTTAAGACTGTTTCAACAGAAATCAAGACTATTGCAATAGACTGAACTCAGCTCTGCTGAAACAAGCAGGAGAGTTTTTAAGCCCTGGTGTTACTAGTGGAAAAGTACTGGAGGATGGTAGCGGAGGGTTGGTCAGTGTAATTAGGCCATCTGTGTTTGCTAATTGCTGCTTATCTAAGTTAGGTTCACACCTCCCACAGAGACTAGAGATAGAGGTTGCTTCTTAGTTAATGATTACAGTTAAAAGGAATGATTCCAGGTCCTTAAGAAATATATTCCTGGGTTTATACAACTGGCAAGAAGCTGGGGGAAGATTTATATCTCCAAGGGGCAGAGGGAAAATTTACAAATATAATTTTTCTAAAGTAAATGCTCTAAGAAAAGGGAGGTCAGGAGCCTATAGTCAGGAAAAACTCGGTCTAAGGTTTTGTCAAGCCCTCTTGGTCATCAGGACAAAATCTCACACATTTTATTTGGCCAAACAGAAGAAAGGACAATTATTTCCCCAAGAGACAAAAAATCGTACCTCATGACAGTTTTCTGAACAGCTCTTAAGAGATCTCAGAGGTAATTCCAGAGCTACATTTTTATATTTGTCAAGTAAAAAACAAATCTAGACTTAGTAATGAGAGACTTATTTGAAAGGGCTATTGCAAGGGGGAAGAGGAATAGGGAGAATGCTTTGGCCATGAGATCTGCAAGCATCTCAAGTACTAGGCAAAAGGGTTTCTCTTTTATGAGGGGAGTACACAAAATTAGAAAGAACCCAGGGTGGAGAAGTGGGGTGAAAGATTGGCATACTGAGTAAATATATCAGAGGATGTTTTACCCTGAAGCCAGCATAATTTCCAGGAGGGCCCTTAAAGAGGGGATGGATGCTGGCTCAGGCTGAGGATGGACTGAAGTTTGGGGTCCTGGGAGAAGGAGAGACTCTTATTTGATTAATAAGCATTTTGTTCTCATTGACCAATGGAGACAAAATAGTTCAGTTAGTCATGTATGAGGGCAAGAGTGGGAATTTGGAGGATGTGTCTGGCCTTATCATAGGTAAATAAGCAGGTGTGAGTCTTATCTAAATCAACTGGAGAAGGGTGGTTCTTTGCAGTAAGCCATTTCCCAGAACAAAGGGTTTCTTAACTATCCTAATGAGGCTCACATAAAATTCAACATCATCACATATCCAGAGGTTATTTGACTCACAATCTTGGAGATGTGTTAGGCCATCCTCACATTGCTATAAAGAAATACCTAAGACTGGGTAACTTACAAAGAAAAGAGGTGTAACTGGCTCACAGTTCTGCAGGCTGTACAGGGAGCATGATGCTGGCATCTCCTTAGCTTCCGAGGAGGCCACAGAAGTATAATTATGGCAGAAGATGCAGCAGGAGTATGCAGGTCACATGACCAGAGCAGGAGCAAGAGAGAGCTAGGTGCCACACACTTTTAAACAGACAGATCTCACAAGAAGTCACTCACCATTGTGAGAACGGTACCAAGAGGATGGTGCTAAACCATTCATGAGAAATCCTCCCCCATGATCCAATCATCTCCCACCAGATCCCACCTCCATTACTGGGGATTACAATTCAACATGAGATTTGGACAGAGAACACATATTCAAGCTATATCATGTGTCTACATTGTAATCATTGGAGAATGGGCTTAATCCCTAATAAAATTTATTTTGATGTCAAAGGTAGGAGGAAGGACACAGATTCACCAGGTCTCCAAATAGACACTCTAAGAATGGGGAAATGGGAAGTCAGTGTCTTGGCCTTTTATAATGGAGAAAATCGTTTCCATTTGCCCTTACAAAGTGCAGATATACATTTATCGATTCAGTTATTTGGGTTTCAGGTTCAGATGAACAAGCCAAATCACTGAGTCTCTGAGGCTCACTTCCATATCTGTTAAAGGAAGTTTTTTGGGGTTACTGAAAAGATTAAATAGGATCATGTTTATGAAAATACCTGCTATGGGATTTTGTATGTCAAACTTACTATTTTCCTTAAGTAACAAAATTTAGTGGACATGCCAATTATAGGAAGTTTTAGTAACATTGAAAGAAAAAACTTAAAATGATTTGGTGGCCAGGCATGGTGGCTCATGCATGTAATCCAATACTTTGGGAGTCCAAAGTGGGAGGATCACTTGGGCCCAGGAGTTCGAGACCAGCCTGGGCAACACAGCAAGACTCTGTTTTTTTTAATGATTTGATTATGGTGTTTATGCATACCCCTTGTAACCTTTATGGTCTTAAAAGTCTAGAATATTTTATTAGTAATCTTGTATCTCACATCAAGACACTCTTTTGAGGTATTCTCTGTTGAGCTGGGGTATAGTGTAACACCAAATCATTTGACATTGCTGAGAAAAGTTGCAGTGATTTCAAATTTGGAGGAAGTTATTTTCATTTATATGGAAATACTAAGAAGAAAGGAATTAATCAAGATAAAACAGATGATACATAATTATCTTATTTAAAGAGAAGGGTTTGTCATTATTTAGCCATAAATACTCTGACCACAAATTCTAGATCTTTGTATTTTGGTCTTTTGAATCCCACCCCATCCCCAACCCTAACCTTCACCCTTTGGTACCTTAGTCTCCTCACATTGCCCTGAACACAGAGAGATAGACTAGACCACTTACAGGCATGTGACTGAACACACACACATATGAGGGAGTTCTATCGGGGAGAAGTGGCATCTTCTGCCTGCCCAGGAGGTAACTCCCATTGTTCTATAAGGATGAGTAAGATGCTACATACCAGTATCAGTAACATAGGGTTCTTAAATAGCCTTGCACATAGTTTGCCCAGAATGCCTATTTTTGTGTAGGGTGGGCCAAACCCATATTGTAGTTCTATGATGCCAAGCCAAATTTATTAAATCAATAAACTCTTCTAAGATTCTGAGAGGCAAACAAGTCTTTCCTTTCTTGTAAATTATTCCCAAATTCCAAAGGGCAAAAGCTATTGGAAAAATGATCTTAGTGACATTAAGAGTTTTATGCAACAGAATAATAATTATTCTAGATATGTATTTTGCCCTTAATGCCATTTTTATTCACTCAGCCAGCAAATACTTATTAAATGATTACTGTACTCAGGCACCATCGTAAGGAGGGGCTGAGTGAAAGGAAGTGAATAAGAAAGAAAAAAACCTCTTTTGGGGAGAAAGGGTTGCAGGCGGGCCACTTCATTCTCAAATTGCAGATTATATTCTAAAACATATCCAAGATTCACATTCTAAAATGTATTATTCAACCTGAACATATTCTATAAAACTAATACAGTGGAATATGACCAGAGTATTAAATTCATTTTTACTTCAGTGTCCATTGTTAAGCCTCATTGTTATTTAAATTCAGACTTGTCCATTAAAAGGTCTATTTGTAATACACTGAAAAAAATATATGATATGACAGATATTGTAAATAGAGGACTTATTAAGATAAGATAGAAATATGAGCACAAGGTAAATTTTGTTAACCATCGCTAATTGACCTGTGCTTTCTAAATTTCTAGGTTTAAAGAAACTAGTATTAAAACAATGTGATTTTTAATGCTAATATTTACACAATTTTTGTAAGAGGTAAAATGTAATTTGAGCAAATAATGTAAACATAAGAGAACCAAAAGAATTAATTTCTACAAGAAAATAATTTCAAAATATGTGAACACATGCTTACGAGTATGCTTAAACAAACCTATTACATATGTTCAAAAATACTCCATTTTCTGTTAGCCACTCACGAGAAAGAAATAATTCACTGGTTGTCTAGTGGTTGTAGAGTTGCTTCATTTGACTTTTAAAGTATCATTTTAACTAGAATTACCTCCAGTTTATGGGAAAATGTAAAGACTCTACAAACTGCATTGGTTAAAAGTAATCCTAAAAAATGGCACTGTAACCATGGAAACATCATTTAGACTCATAAAATTTTAACCACACTTTTTTTTTATTCCCTTTCTGGTTTCTAAAGTTGCCTCTGTTCACTGCGGCATGTTAACGTGCATATTCCACCCAATTTTCTTATGACGTAACTGTTTAGTTTTTAAATGGGAGAATTGTCTGCCAGTGAAGAGAGACTGAATGGAAGAACACTTAACGTGAGATCTACCATCTTTAAAACATTTAAGGGTACAATACAGTATTGTTGACTATACAATGTTGTACAGCAGATCTCCAGAATTTATTCATCTTGCTTAACTGAAACTTTATGCCCATTGATTAGCAACACCTTCATTTCTCTCTGCCCCCTGGTAACTATCATTTCACTCTTTGATTCTACAAATTTGACTATTTTAGATACCTCATGTAAGTGGAATCAGGCAGTATTTGTCTTACTATCACTCGGCATAATCTCCTCAAGGTTCATCCATGTTGTTACACATTACAGATTTTCCTTCTTTTTTAAGGCTGAATAATATTTCCTTGAACATATATACCACATTTTACAAAATCCATCCGTCAGTGGACATTTAGGTTATTTCTACAACTTGGTGATTTTGAATAGTGCTGTAATGAGTGTAAGAGTGCACATAACTCTTTGAGATCCTAATTTCAATTTCTTTGGATAAACACACAGTAGTGGGATTGCTGGGTCATCTGATAGTTCTCTTTTTATTTGGGGAGAGGGGGACCTCCATACTGTTTTCCAGAGTGGCTGCATTATATTGCATTCCCACCAACAGTGTGCAAGCATTCCAGTTTCTCCACTTATCTTTGTATTCTAAGAATACACATAAAAGTAATTCTTTTTATCCTATTAAACAATGAATTTTTGGATTCCTGACACGACAATGTTCTATTCCTTGATTTTCTGGCACTACCATTATATGAATACTATTTTTTCTTTTTTTTTGAGACAGTCTTGCTCTGTCACCCAGGATGGAGTGCAGTGGTGCAATCTCGGCTCACTGCAACCTCCGCCTCCCGGGTTCAAGCAATTATGCATACTATTTTTTTAATTATCCTCATTTATTTCTTACAGAGCTACATGATAGTAATACTCCTGTTTCCTACAATCTATAAAAACACTGAAACCTTTAGTTGTGTGTCTTTTACATTCTAAACCTAAAATGTTTTGAATACGTAAAATATTCTATACAGAAATACCAGAAGCTATTTATTTCTTAGAAACATCCAGCAATTCATTCAAGTAAAGTGTTAGATAAAGTGAATACGTGTTACACAAGCCAATTCCCCTACATTGTATTTATTGAATAGATTAATAGACTTTTCTGGAAAAAGGTAATTAACTGTAAATGCTGACCTCTCACTGCCTTTTCCAGAGGTTGTTGAACTTTTGTGGCCTAAGTATTTTATCTGCCAAATAGCTAGAAATTCTTTTCAAGTTTATTTTTTTAATGCTCCAAATACAAATATAATGGATTCGTTTCCCAGTGTTTCACAGGCACAGGACTTTAATGATTTTTTTCTAGCTATTTTTTAAAATATTGAGTATGATGAGCCGTAAAAACTCTGAAAACAGAATAAAAATAAATGAATAGATAAAAGACAATGTTCATTCGATAAATATCAGGGCAGGAAATTTGTGCTTGAACAAGCTAAGAAAGTCATTAACAGCAGTATTTCTGGAAACTAATGGTATACCTGCTCGAGCTACACTGAATCTAATAATCTGTGACAAAAGAAATGGCAACAGGTATGAACACATTTCATTTAATCTGAAATTGAAAGAAAAGAAAGTGGGGCACTTTTCTTCCCCAATTTTTTTCATAGCTCAACAGACAAAATCACAGTGGAAAAGAGATTTATTGCCAAAATGTTGCTGACCTTTTACAATTCTTGCCCCATATTCTGGAAGTTAATTCATTAAAAAAAAAAGTACATTTTCATGGACTGTCACAAAGATTTTATCCAGGTAGCATTCAAGTTGCAAAGAGGCATCCTCTAGCTCAGTCCCTTGCATGGTGCACCTTTGTCACCCACCAGCCAGGACTGTGCCCAGCTGGTTCTCCACTCATTAATCTCTCACCAGCACAACCACGCTGCACTATCAGCCTTGCTCTGCCTAAGGATCTTCCCTTCTAAACCTTCGCTGTCTTTAGAATGTCTCTGAATATGGAAAATCACAAGCTCCGGGTAGCCTGCTCCAGGATAGCCTGAGATGAAATGAAAGTTCAGGCCTTTGGAAACCTGATAAGAATTCTTTTCACCTGGAATATGATAAGTATCCCAGAAACCTTATGCATATTTGATATTTTCTGTCTTGCCACAGTTTTAGGAATATATTTTAATAATATTAAGTAACATTTCCTAAAAGTAAAACTTCCTAGCCTGTAGTCTACTGGAAATAATACCTACCGCTGCTATTTAAAGCTGTGTGAATTGAACAAGTTCTGGAATCACTTTGGGCCTTAGTTGTTTCAAAAATGTGGAAAACAGCTTATCTTTAAAAAGGCAGAAATCTGAGAAAATAAGATACAGCATTCACACACACACACACACACACACACACACACACACAGTGAAAAACTGAGAGGATTCTTATTTTATTCCAAGTCAGGAAGAAACAGGGAAAGAAAACAGTACTGTTTCCATTTTCACTACCTTCCAGGAACAATGCTGAGTTTTTTATATATGTCATGTCATTATTGCCTAAAATAACTTTGAGGAGTAGCTATTTCACAAATAACTGATTTTAGAAAGATTAAATAAATTCCCCAAGCTCACACTGCTCATAAGAGGCAGAATCAACCTTCAGTCACGGTCCGTAAGATTCTAACACCCTTAGATATTTTCATTGTATTAGAGTTTCCACAAATTTTATTAATTTTGATTTGTATAGTACCCTTTTGGTTTGTGCCAAATCTATGCATCAGTGGTACTATTTTTTACTTATTTATTAAATTACCTCATTATTTAAAATAAGTGTATCTTTAACACTAAACTTTAGTTCACTCTAATAAATGAAAAACCAAGTATCTCTTTTCATAAGTAGGAGAAATATTTAAAATAAATATAATGAAAGGACAAAATTTAAAAAAAAACCTTGATATTTGTCACCAAAAAACCCTGTGTTCCTGCTGTCCTCTCCTGTTTCTCTCTCATTCTCTCTTTCTCCCATGAAAAAGAATAGACAGTATTAGAGAAATGTTAAGACTGACACAAACATAAATTTTCTCATTAATGCAATCCAAAGAACTGGAAGAGCAATGTTCTCATTACATGAGTCAATGTTTATATTTTATTGCATATTGATAAATTATAATTGCATATACTTCAGGGGTAAAAAGTGATGTTACAGTGTATGTATACATATGTAGACTGATTAAATCAAGCTAATTAACATATTCATCACCCCAAATAGTTACCAATTTTTGTGATGAGAACATTTGAAATTTACTATCTTAGCAATTTCAAAATAGACATTGCACTGTTATTAACTATAGTCACCATATTGTGCAATAGATCTCAAAAAACTTACTCCTCGTCTCTAACTGAAACCTTGTACTCCTTGACAAACATCTCCACATTTCCCTCACCTCCCAGCTTCTCGCAACCACCATTCTACTCTCTGCTTCCTACTTCTGTTTTAGATTCCACATAGAAGTTAGAACATTCAGTATTTGTCTTTCTGTGCCTGGCTTATTTCATTTAACGTAATGTCCTCCAGGCTTATCCACGGCGTTATAAAAGCCAGTCCTTCCTTCTTTTCTTAAGGCTGAATAGTATTCCATTGTGTATGTATGCCACATTTTCTTTATCCATTCACCCATTGTTAGACACTCAGGAAGATGCTACAGCTTGACTATTGTGAATAATGCCAAAATAAATATGAGAATGCAGATATCCTTTCACTATGTCAATATTTTTAATGAATCTTCCCATATAACAATATATTGGGCAGCTCTAGCAGTGTGTACACCTCCCCAAAATCCCCAGGAAATGCAGAGCTCAATCCTGCTGATCTGCATTTCATGCTTGACAAGATGATGCCACTGAATGATATTCTGACTGGATGTCACCCTCCAGCACTTTTTTTTTTTTTGCACAATTTTCTACTTGAAGTTGAAAGAAACTCTGCATGCAGATTGACTTGTTAGATCACATTGGAAAAGTACCCCGCATTTTACAGAGTTTGATATCCCAGAATTGTTAAAAGTGAGATAGCATTTCCATGCCATGTATTCCAAATCCCTGAGGATCTCAGCAGGCAGATGGCCCTCTGGATCACTAGCCACTGCTGACAACTGGGATGCCCTCACCTGGGCTCTATCTGTGACATGTCTAATGATTTCCATCAAAATAGGATATTGCCTTCTCAGATGTCCTCATTTTTAACAAGGAAAGCTTATGACACACACAATGAAAAGAACACTTGAAGTCATAAATATTGTATACACATTTGTTTCTATAGAGCAAGTTGATTGTAGAGAAGCTGCCAGGCTAGTGCCCAAATGTTCCTGAGATAGTTCAATAAATATCTCTTTACAAGCCTGTTATTGCCTTTCAAAGGATGTAAGGTCTCAACATTCCTAATTAATACCATAGATTTTGTCCAAAGGGAATAGGAAGAAATTACCACAAAAATACTGAAATAGATACAAATAATTTTGAATAAACCTCCTATTTATATAACACAGAAGTAGTTGAGCATTAGCTGCTAAATATAATAGTATTACTATTTGGGTAACAATGATGTTGAGAGCTTAGGCATGACCTAAATTGCTGTAAATAGGAGAGAGTGTATGACGCACAATGGTAAGAAATAAAGGCTGTATGAACAAAGCACCGGGTTAGTTACAGCCAAATATGAAGACTTATGTGACTTGAGCAAATGACTTACCTCTCTTACCTCTCTGTGCCTCAGTTTTTTAATCTATAATATGAGTATAATGATGACACTTCCCTTGTGGTGCTGGTGTGAATATTAAATGGAAAAAAATATTTAAAGTACTTAAAAGGGGGCTTGACATATAGTAAGCCCTCAGTACATGTAAGTTTTTAACTAAATAAGTTAAGCCTCAAAGTCTTACTGCCAAGGAAAAAGCAGTGACAAAACTATTTAAAGAACCCAGGTATATTAAGGAGAAAATTTCAGTTTGGTGTTCTCTAACAATTAACTAACAGGTCCTCATCTCCCACTTTAACCTAGAGAATCAGACACTCATACTTTGTTTCAAACAATAGCTAATTAGATTTTAATAACAAATGAGGTTCAGAAAAGGACGGACAGAGAAAGAGGCTGTGTCAGAGTAGAGAGGCACCCAGGGTATGCAAGTTAAAACATGCCCCCTTAGCACACCTACACAATGCTTTGGATCAAGAGAAAAACATTTTTCATGACACTTGCAATTACAATCAAACAGGAAGCAGGATGGTATATGAAGTTCCATATGTACATTCTAAACATGGCATGGTTCTATTTGTACTGTCACCTTGGAAAAATGAGAAATTTTTTTCAAATAAAAACTGGAAATAAAGAAAAAGATGTCAGAGAAAGATCTACTTATTCTACTCTGTTAGTCATGCTGTCAAAGTCTTGGGCTGTAAGATGTTATGCTTAAACTAAGTGATCTAATATCAACAGGGGCACCTAAAATACAGAAAGTCACATAAACATTTCATAATTAATTACGCTGATAGGTGTCATGTTATTATGTCTAAATGAGACAGATTTCAAATCTCAAAACAAAAAATCTGTTACCATCAATGATGATGTTAAGGGCTAAAAAGTTTATAAAGTAAAAATATATATAAGAGATAAGTATGAATTCTACATAAAAATTAATTACATCTAAAAATCACTTGAAAATGCTCTTTATATAATCATGTGCATAGCTTCTCACCTCAGTACTCTGATTGCACTTCAGTCCTCTGAAACTTACCTGTGTGCCAGAGAATCAATCTTCGTTCCTGTAAAATATAAAATATCATCTGTTTTTTTAAATCATTTACCTTTGCTATAGGAAAAATAATATTAATAATATAAATTTAAATCACCTGAAATTTTATGATATTTATATGAAAACTAATAACTTTGAGATAAGGCCCAATTATTCTAAAACTTTACCCAGAATTTTAAATGATTTCAAAATTTAAGACATATTTCATTTTCTGATATTCATAGGCATGTTTGATCTCCATTATTTACTGATACTAAGCAACAAATAGATTTTTCTTTGAGTTGTTTCTATCAACTTAAAGAGAGTAACTATATCTGGAAGTATTGATATATTAGATTGAAAACTTTAGCCAAAAAGAATGACATGAGCAAGAAGACAGAATAGGAAATCTGAAGCTTAATTTCCTTCTCTCCCCACCAGAAAGTTCAACTAGCAACTACCCATTGACTAGAATATGCTTTTGAAAGGTTCAGCCATATCACTAATTTTTTATTCCTATGCAAGATATGGTATTTTCCATATAAGTAATAAAACTGGTTATATCTTTTCATAACCCAAACAGATCCAATCCATGAGTCAATTACATTGAAATATTCAATGACTATTAGCTATTATTAATACTTTATAGATATGCAGCTATTGATAGAGCACAGAGATAAGAAGGCTTGATGAAAAATACACTGATATCTTCTATTGTATTCTCACAACACGGAACACTTCTATGACCAAATGTGGTGGTAGAGGGGTTTCCCCACACAGCAAGCTATTCTCCAGTGGATACCAACTGGGTGTCCTATAGTTGATTCAGTTCACAGTATCTATCTGGAGATAGCATTCGAACCCATAGGTTAAGAACTCAGTCCCACAAGACTACCCTTCCCACTCCCTCATTTCATGTACCAGTGCAAGACCCAGCTTTTTACCTGTGCTGTGCCCTACTGGCTATAAATCAAGGTTCCCATGTACCCCCTCCTTGTGTTCAATATTTTGCTAGGATGGCTCACAGAACTCAGGGAAACACTTCACTTATATTTACTGGTTTATTATGTAAAAAAATTATAAACAATACAGATGAACAGCCAGATAGAGAGATACATAAGGTAAGGTCTGGAAGGGTTTTGAGCACAGGAGCTTCTGTCCCAGTGGAGTTGGTATGCACCCTCCTCCTGGCATGTGGCTATTTTCACCAAGTGAGAAGCTCATTAAATTTCATGTTCAAGAGTTTTATAGCACTTAAGCTCCAGCACCTCTCACTTTCCTGGAGGTCAGTGGATGGCGCTGAAAGTTCAAACCCTCTAATCACTCAGTCTTTCTGGAGACCAACACTGTCTTGAGACTATCTAGGGGTCTTACCCTAAGTCACCTCATCATCATAAACTCAAGTGAGAGCAAAGGGCTTGTTATGAATAACAAAAGATACTGCTATCACTTAAGAAATTACAAGAATTCCAGAAGCTCTGTACAAAACCAAGTACTATAATGAAAGATGCTCCTATCACCCTTATAATTTAGGAAATTATAAGGGTTTTAGGAGCTCTGTGCTAGGAACCAGAGACTAAGACCAAAAATATATATTCCTTATTACGTAGAAGAAAAAAAATACAGAAATCCAGTTTCAAAAAAGCATTGTTCATCACCCCCTTAAAAAGGTCAATAATGTTTATTTAAAGTTTATTAAAGTTATGCGCACATATGCAAGTAAATATTCACAATTCTTCTTTGTGACCCAGAAGCTAATTCCCTGTGCTCTTTCACTTGCTGATATCGTTAGCAGAAGAGGATCTCCAAAACAGTGCAAAAGACGCTTGCCCCCATTGGCTTCCTAACACTCATTTGCCAAAACTCTGCTAATCAAAATAGTTCCCAGTGCCCAAAGTAAATCTAAAAGTAACTCCCACCAAGGACCCATGTTTTTAGAGGAAGGTTTGTTGGGAACATGTCATTGCCAACCTTCACACAAGAGCATCAATATTCTGTCATGTTTATTTCAAATCAAGTATTTATTTAATGTGACCCTCAGGTAAGTGCAGAAATATGTGATTGTGTGCTGGATTTATTTGATCACCTTCAGTAAGACCCTGGTCAAGTGACTTGCTTTGTGTCTCAGGATTCTCTTCATTAAAATGAGCATTTGTGAAGTGACTTGCTTTGTGTCTCAGGATTCTCTTCATTAAAATGAGCATTTGTGAAATACAGTATCAATAATTTAGTTTTGGATGTACAGTGCAGACCCAGGATGGATAGATGGATGGATGGATGGATAGATAGATAGATGATAGATAGATAGATACACATATACACTAAGTAACACCATACCTTGTTTGCTCAGCAAGTAATGCCAGGTGTAGATGATACAACAGAAAGAAAGCCAGGCAAACACAGCTCCCTTCCTCTTTATCAAAGTACAGTCTAGTGATCATGAGTCTTGTGGATTACCCCAATCAAATCCCAATGAACAGATGATGTTAGAACATTGTGTTCAGGTCTATAACATGTGGCTTATTAGAGGAATCTGATCATAAAGGAAAAAGCCCTTCCAATTAAGTTTGTTTTCTTATTTGGGAACAGATTTGTTCACAAAAATCTAGGAGAGAATTCAACTTTTACTGAATTATTTCAATAATTTATTGAATAAAAATGCTCTAATGTTTATCTTGATCTATACCAGGATAATCATATAACTGATGATTTTTCTAAGTTCTATATTCTCATATAATTAATAAAGGAAAACATAGGTAAGTGAGTTGGTATCCGAAATCTATTTCAAAAAGTAACCTGCAGAGGATATGGCATGATCATTCATAAGACAAATTAAACCCAATTTCTAATTCCTTCTACATCTGTTATAATTCTGGAAATTATTTTATAAACATGAAATAGAAGGTACTACAAGACTCTGAAATTCTGAGTTATCCCATATTCTATTATATCCAGCATACTTTGAGTGTTAAAAGTGTTTTCGTAATATTACAAAGCTTTAAGACTTAAGTGGTTTTTTTTAAATTAACTATGTTTCCCAAATATACTGATTTTAAAAAAGAGGGGGTTATGTATAGGATAATAGTGTATTTTTTTCACCATACTATTTCACTTACTGTCAGATTAGTTTTATGCAATTTTAAAAGTGAAGTCATTTTATTATAATCTTTAAATGTGTATACAGTAAATTTAATCAAATGAAAATTGTTAAACAACCATGACAACCTTTCCCCCAGCTATTCAGAATAATTATGAGTTAACTATATGTTTTCAAAGGGCTTTTAAAATTATCCCTGTAAAGCAATTAATTCCAAATCACATTTTTCTGTTGGATATAAAATGATTTTTAAAATATTTCTACTTGTAGTACTTGTGGTGCTAAAATTAATCCCATAAAGAACTGTGGAAAGCAGTCAAATGTGTGAAATTTCAAAGTTCATAATCTTAGCATTAATCAGCACTTGGCTTTTTGCACTAGCATTAACTTAGGCAATTTAGAGTACTCTCCTAAAATTATCATTATCATTTCCAGCATTGGGAGTAAATAATGATTTTTAGACACTACATAATTAGTATGAAAAATGAAAAATCAATGCATGATCAAACATAAATTATGTGCCAAATAAAACTACTATAATCTATCAATGCAACTAGTTAAATATGATTGTCAGTGATCCCGAAACACTCAAAATACAGTCACCATTATCTTCAGAAAGTATCAGAGTACATTTGGAATAAGAGAAATGTTAACGTATGTGTAAGAGAACATCCAAGCAATGTGACTAAAGTTTTTGAATATTTAATTAAATTTTTACACATTTTAAATAAAATTATGTAACTTCCAGTAATTTTACTATAAAGTTAATTGTTCTTTTTACCTAATCAGTTTGACAACATAAAAGGTCTTTTTCAGACAAATGCCTAAAGCACGTTCTTAATTAAAATGATTTTTAATTAGTTAAAAACAGAACTTAAAAAAAATTTTAGGCAGAACTACTACAAATCAGGGAAAAGCAGGTAGAAGTTTATGGGAAAATCCTAATATGTTTCCACTAATTCCATCCCTTATCTCCTACTCATTATGAGGGTGTGTATTTTCACATAAAGATATCTGTGCTGTAATTAGTGGTGTGCCCAGGCTCCCTCACTACAATGCTTCTTCCCACAATTGATCAGAACAGAATATTAGAGAAAGCTCTAGTCTGGGCACAGAGGCAAATCATTCATTCTCTGATACAAGAACTAATAATCAATCTGAGGATGATTCTTGCCCAAGAGCCTACCTCACTGATTTATAACAGAAACCAAATGAAAATATACATATAAACTATTTTTATAAACTTCCACCTACTATACGAATGTGTCATTATGATGATTGTCACCCATGCCCACAAGCTTAGCCCAGTTCCAGATCCTAAACACCCATTTCTACACTCTAATGATAGAGACTGCATAGTCTATCTGGAGGGAATTAAGGGAGCCTTAGCTAGGTAACTCAGCTGTCTTTAATTTTCTTTCTAAAACCAACCCACCTCCCACTGGAGCTGCTTTCTGCCTTACTCTCTCTTGCCATCTTAGAAGATCTCACCTGAATTTATAGCTGATAGCTCAAAACCCACTGATACTTCAATACCTCTCACATTCTGCCTGGCTGTCTTACAGATAGTCATACTCTCTAGATTTTTAGCTTAATATTAATAAATAGTTCAGTCATTTAGCTGATTTAGACTCAATGTAACAAATTCTTTTCTAACCATGATTATCTACAAATAGAGCAAGCTGCTTTAAGAGTTCTGTATCATTTGAGACAGACAAGACAAAGCTACATATTCATTGGCCATGATTACTGTAAAAGGCACTGCTGCTCTCTTTGCAAGGTTAGACAAGATCACTGTATGATACTAATCACCAGCTTCACCACTGAACCACTCTGGTTCTCTGATGCTTCTGGAGTTACAGTTCTGAAGACATCATTATGGTTCCTGACATCATTACATCTTATCAAACTAAAAAAATTATTCCTGTAGAATCCAAAATAAATAGAATCTTATTTGAAAATCATTTGTGATTTCAGTTAAATGAAATGTACTCCAGAAACACAAATGATCTGTGTGTCTAGATGTTAAAACTATTACTGCACTAACGTCTTCATTAAAGACAGCAGTAATTAGACAGAGAAAATGATGTCATTAACTCTGAAAAAGAGGGTCCTTTTTTTAAAATCACATATGGTAAGTGATATGGTTTGGCTGTGTCCCCACCCAAATCTCATCTTGAATGCCCAAGTATTGTAGAAGGGTTCTGGTTGGAGGTAATTGAGTAATGGGGGCACATCTTTCCTGTGCTGTTCTTGTGATGGTAAATAAGTCTCATAAAATCTGATGGTGCCATAGTGGGGAGTTTTCCTGCACAGGCTCTCTCTTTTTGCCTGCTGCCATCCATGTAAGACCTGACTTCCTCCTCCTTGCCTTCTGCCATGATTGTGAGGCTTCCCCAGCCACGTGGCACTGTAAATCCATTAAAATCTTTTTCCTTATAAATTACCCAGTCTCAGGTATGTCTTTATTAGTAGCATGAAAACAGACTAACACAGTAAACCACATCCCAAACCAAATATCCATAAAGAATATGGTAGTTCTAATTATAATTGATGTTAGTATACTGTTTTCAATTTGAAATCAAAAGCTCTTTATACTGTGTCTATAAATCAATCTTATAAACTAAACTAAAACATGAATGATGCAAAAGTTTGACAGTCACTTTGTAATACTTATAGGAAAATTTTCTGTAGATTTGGCAAATAAAGTTAAATTTATTTTAACATTAAGTTCCTCCTTTTTCCTTTTCCTTTTATGATTGTTTTATAGTATTGTTTTATGTTTAGCTTCAGTTTTATGAGAGAAAATAAAACATCTTAGCATACCATATACAGTAACTTAAATTCTATGATACTATAGAAAATGGCTGATTTTCCTAGCCTTTTTATGTTTCCATTTGTGGATGAAATAACAAAACCCACTGATTTGGGTGTTTGTGATCCACTATGCTAAAAAGCCCTGTTGTTTCTTGGTCTTATTTATTTCATGATTGTGAGCCAGATGGAAAATAGGATAAAGACATGAGAATTATTGGGCAGAACAATGGGTTTGAGTTATAAAACTGAACAGTTAGGAGGGACAGGGAAATAAGGAAAGAGAAGGTGGAGTGGAGACAGGGAAAAAAAGCAGTGAGCATGTTCGGAAGACAGTTTGCCAGTAGAGTCACAACTTAACCAAGAATCACTATAGACAATGTCAAGGGTTAGCCCAATTTAAATTCAAGTATTTATCCTTTGTGTTACAAACAATTTAATTATACTCTTTTAGTTATATTAAAATGTGCGGGTAAATTATCAGCTGTAGTCACCCAGTTGGGAAATTACATACTAGATGTTACTCATCTAAGCTTTGTTTTCAAAGTTAAAATCTGAGATGATTCTCCCCTCTGTTTTCTGATTCACTGTCCTATACTCTAAATGACCATCAACTCAGGAATAGAGATAATTCAGCCTCCAAGAACTACCTAATGGAGCAGTTTCTTCCATTGATAGCTATTCCAATCAGTTACTACTCATTTTGGTTTTCATTCCATTACAGTTTTTTGATATGATTATTTGAGCCTAAAAGTGTAATGTAATTTGGTTCCTAAGAGTTTATTAACAGAAGACAAGTTTTAACTTATGATGAACAGTAGGTGCTAGGAATTAGTTTGTGTTACTTAAAAATTTGAATTGAACTGTATCTCATTTAGAATGAGGGATTTGTGAAAGCCAGATATATTCACATTGTCTGTAAAAAGCGTGAATGGCTGAACAATCACTCAAGAAACATGATCCATAGTGGCAACAAATTGCTGTTCATAAGACTTTGGTTTTCTATAAAGAGTTATGTGACCTATCTTACCTACAGTTTCTTTCACCTTTTTGGCATTTATATATGCTCCCTAAAAATATAGATTATGTAAGTTTCTCTAATTTCTTATTAGTTATAAATCTGAATTAGAACAAAAATAACAAGCATTCCTGCTACTGGAGAAGTCATAAGACTTATTTAAAACTATGATTTTTGGGGCAGAGCTGTAAATAAGGTGGATTTATTCTATATATTGCTGTACTATTTTATTTCATATATAGTAATGCATAAAGTTTAAAATTAAATGTGCCTTCCATGTAGATTAATACTATCCATTTCATCTTTGTCAAGTAGAAGTAATTGCTTGGTTCAGTACAAACCAGTCCCATCCGAGTAGCTCTCTTTGTTGTTTTTCAGAAATGGGAGAGATTGAGAGTTTAAAAAGCATTCATCATCAGGAGAATTTGTTTTAAAAGCTTCCAAGCTACCAAACAGCCAGTAGATAAATTACCCACTATTCAGAGACAGAGAGCACAATTAGTTTTACATTATACTAAACCAATCAGCTCCATAAGTGACTATGTTTCTTGAGAAAAAAAGCAATATGAATGTCATAGTTTGTCCTCTTTCTCCTAGGCTTTACAGCCAACAGCAAGCCTTTTCTCATACTAGAAGTTTTATGGAAAGCTTTGTGAATACGTTTTGCCATTGTTTTTTGATAAGGAGAAATATATTCATGACTTGTAACCATATGGCTAATAATACCTACTTCACAATGCAAAGTTAATGAAGCTTTTGTTTTGTTCAAATGCTTTGAAGCTTTATGGTAAGAAGGAAGACTTCAATAAATTATTTTCAAACCTACCTTTCTTCCTCCAATAATTATTATTATGTAATTATTTACAATTAAGAAGCAAAGGAAAGTGTAAGAAAAAATTATACTGGGGGTAATGAATTATGCACAAAAAGTCTGCAGGTTGTTTTTTCATCTTAACAAAGTAAATAGTTGCTAAACAGCCATTACCTCTTTTGACACATGCAGGATGGTTTAAGAATGTACTAAATTCATGTCAATTGCCATGACTTAACCTGGAGAAACACCATGACTAACAAGCTTTACATACACAGCTGCTGCAGTATTTTTAGCATTTTCCATTTAAAATAAGGAAGTGATCAATGGAGGCCTTAGAGGAAAGAGTGAAATTGCAATCATATAAATAGCCTTATTTCCTTTTTGCACATGAGTGATATCTATGAAAATTCAAACATTGTAATACCTTATTTTCATATATCAGTGCTCATCTATGGATTACTTTTAGTTTTTAAGTTATTCATTCTCATATTGCTAATTGATCATTGTCAAAACTTCCTTTACACCACACAAAAAGTAGTCTACTTATGTTGTATAATAAGTTTGAACTTTTGTGCCTTAAGTACCAAATTGACTCTTCCCATGCACATAAACACAACCTGGAACTGCATGAGAAACACATTTGAATAAAGCTTTCATTTTTCAAAACTCATATATATGTGATCAGTGTAGAGTATAAGTTGGGTAAGGAGAAAGAGAAGGAGGAGAAAAGGAAAAAGCCAGTAACAGAGAGAAACAGAGAGAGAAAGAGAACAAAATACAGTGTCAAAATATACTTGTGGGGGTGGAGCCAAGATGGCCGAATAGGAACAGCTCCAGTCTACAGCTCCCAGCGTGAGCGACGCAGAAGACAGGTGATTTCTGCATTTCCAAGTGAGGAACCAGACTCATCTCACTGGGGAGTGTCGGCAAGTGGGTACAGGACAGTGGGTGCACTACACCCAGCATGAGCCGAAGCAGGACAAGGCATTGCCTCACCCAGAAAGCACAAGGGGTCAGGGAATTCCCTTGCCTAGTCAAAGAAAGGGGTGACAGACAGCATCTGGAAAATCAGGTCACTCCCACCCTAATACTGAGCTTTTCCAACGGCCTTAGCAAACGGCACACCAGGAGATTATATCCCGTGCCTGGCTCAGAGGGTCCTACACCCACAGACCCTCACTCATTGCTAGCACAGCAGTCTGAGTTCAAACCGCAAGGGGGCAGCGAGGCTGGGGGAGGGGCACCCGCCATTGCTGAGGGTTGAGTAGGTAAACAAAGTGGCCAGGAAGCCCGAACTGGGTGGAGCCCACCACAGCTCAAGGAGGCCTGCCTGCCTCTGTAGACTCCACCTCTGGGGGCAGGGAATAACCAAACAAAAGGCAGCAGAATCCACTGCAGACTTAAATGCCCCTGTCTGACAGCTTTGAAGAGAGTAATGGTTCTCCCAGCTTGCAGCTGGACATCTGAGAACGAACAGACTGCATCCTCAAGTGGGTCCCTGACCCCCGAGTAGCCTAACTGGGAGGCACCCCTCAGTAGGGGCAGACTGACACCTCACAGGGCCAGGTACTCCTCTGAGACAAAACTTCCAGAGGAACGATCAAGCAGCAACATTTGCGGCTCACCAACATCCACTGTTCTGCAGCCACCACTGCTGATGCCCAGGCAAACAGGATCTGAAGTGGACTTCCAGCAAACTCCAACAGACCTGCAGCTGAGGGTCCTGACTGTTAGAAGGAAAACTAACAAACAGAAAGGACATCCACACTAAAACCCTATCTGTACGTCACCATCATCAAAGTCCAAAGGTAGATAAAACCACAAAGATGGGGAAAAAACAGAGCTGAAAAATTGGAAACTCTAAAAATCAGAGCATCTCTCTTCCTCCAAAGGAACGCAGCTCCTCGTCAGCAACGGAACAAAGCTGGATGGAGAATGACTTTGACGAATTGAGAGAAGAAGGCTTCAGACCATCAAACTGCTCTGAGCTAAAGGAGGAAGTTCGAACCCATGGCAAAGAAGTTAAGAACCTTGAAAAAAAATTAGACGAATGGCTAACTAGAATAACCAATGCAGAGAAGTCCTTAAAGACCTAATGGAGCTGAAAACCAAGGCACGAGAACTACATGACGAATGCAGAAGCCTCAGTTGCCGATTCGATCAACTGGAAGAAAGGGTATCAGTGATGGAAGATGAAATGAATGAAATGAAGTGAGAAGAGAAGTTTAGAGAAAAAAGAATAAAAAGAAACAAACAAAGCCTCCAAGAAATATGGAACTATGTGAAAAGACCAAATCTACGTCTGATTGGTGTACCTGAAAGTGACAGGGAGAATGGAACCAAGTTGGGAAACACTCTGCAGGATATTATCCAGGAGAAATTCCCCAATCCAGTAAGGCAGGCCAACATTCAAATTCAGGAAATACAGAGAACACCACAAAGATACTCCTTGAGAAGAGCAACTCCAAGACACATAATTGTCAGATTCACCAAAGTTGAAATGAAGGAAAAAATGTTAAGGGCAGCCAGAGAGAAAGGTCAGTTTACCCACAACGGGAAGCCCATCAGACTAATAGCGGATCTCTTGGCAGAAACTCTACAAGCCAGAAAAGAGTGGGGGCCAATATTCAACATTCTTAAAGAAAAGAATTTTCAACCCAGAATTTCATATCCAGCCACACTAAGCTTCATAAGTAAAGGAGAAATAAAATCCTTTACAGACAAGCAAATGCTGAGAGATTTTTGTCACCACCAGGCCTGCCCTAAAAGAGCTCCTGAAGGAAGCATTAAACATGGAAAGGAACAACTGGTACCAGCCACTGCAAAAACATGCCAAATTGTAAAGACCATCAAGGCTAGAAAGAAACTGCATCAACTAATGAGCAAAATAACCAGCTAACATCATAATGACAGGATCAAATTCACACATAACAATATTAACCTGAAATGTAAATGGGCTAAATGCTCCAATTAAAAGACACAGATTGGCAAACTGGATAAAGAGTCAAGACCCATCAGTGTGCTGTATTCAGGAAACACATCTCACGTGCAGAGACACACATAGACTCAAAATAAAGGGATGGAGGAAGATCTACCAAGTAAATGGAAAACAAAAAAAGGCAGGGGTTGCAATCCTAGTCTCTGATAAAACAGACTTTAAACCAACAAAGGTCAAAAGAGACAAAGAAGGCCATTACATAATGGTAAAGGGATCAATTCAACGAGAAGAGCTAACTATCCTAAATATATATGCACCCAATACAGGAGCACCCAGATTCATAAAGCAAGTCCTTAGAGACCTACAAAGAGACTTAGACTCCCACACAATAATAATGGGAGACTTTAACACCCCACTGTCAATATTAGACAGATCAATGAGACAGAAAGTTAAAAAGGATATACAGGAATTGAACTCAGTTCTGCACCAAGCAGATCTAATAAACATCTACAGAACTCTCCACCCCAAATCAACAGAATATACATTCTTCTCAGCACCGCACCACACTTATTCCAAAATTGACCACATAGTTGGAAGTAAAGCACACCTCAGCAAATGTAAAAGAACAGAGACTATAACAAACTGTCTCTCAGAACACAGTGCAATCAAACTAGAACTCAGGTTTAAGAAACTCACTCAAAACCGCTCAACTACATGGAAACTGAACAACCTGCCCCTGAATGACTACTGGGTACATAACAAAATGAAGGCAGAAATAAAGATGTTCTTTGAAACCAATGAGAACAAAGACACAACATACCAGAATCTCTGGGACACATTCATAGCAGTGTGTAGAGGGAAATTTATAGCACTAAATGCCCACAAGAGAAAGCAGGAAAGATCTAAAATTGACACCCTAACATCACAATTAAAAGAACTAGAGAAGCAAGAGCAAACACATTCAAAAGCTAGCAGAAGGCAAGAAATAACTAAGATCAGAGCAGAACTGAAGGAAATAGAGACACAAAAAACCCTTCAAAAAAATCAATGAATCCAGGAGCTGGTTTTTTGAAAAGATCAACAAAATTGATAGACCACTACCAAGACTAATAAAGAGGAAAAGAGAGAAGAATCAAATAGATGCAATAAAAAATGATAAAGGGGATATCACCACTGATCCCACAGAAATACAGACTACCATCAGAGAATACTATAAACATCTCTATGCAAATAAACTAGAACATCTAGAAGAAATGGATAAATTCCTCTACACATACACCCTCCCAAGACTAAACCAGGAAGAAGTTGAATCTCTGAGTAGACCAATAACAGGCTCTGAAATTGCGGCAATAATTAATAGCTTACCAACCAAAAAAAGTCCAGGACCAGACGGATTCACAGCCAAATTCTACCAGAAGTAAAAGGAGCTGGTATCATTCTTTCTGAAACTATTCCAATCAATAGAAAAAGAGGGAATCCTAACTCATTTTATGAGGCCAGCATCATCCTGATAAGAAAGCCTGGCAGAGACACAACAAAGAAAGAGAATTTTAGGCCAATATCCCTGATGAACATCGATGCAAAAATCCTCAATAAAATACTGGCAAACTGAATCCAGCAGCACATCAAAAAGATTATCCACCATGATTAAGTGGGCTTCATCCATGGGATGCAAGGCTGGTTCAGTATATGCAAATCAAAAAACGTAATCCAGCATATAAACAGAACCAATGACAAAAACCATATGATTATCTCAATAGATGCAGAAAAGGCCTTTGACAAAATTCAACAGTGCTTCATGCTAAAAACTCTCAATAAATTAGGTATTGATGGGACGTATCTCAAAATAATAAGAGCTATCTATGACAAACCCACAGCCAATATCATACTGAATGGGCAAAAACTGGAAGCATTCCCTTTGAAAACTGGCAAAAGACAGGGATGCCCTCTCTCACCACTCCTATTCAACATAGTGTTGGAAGTTCTGGCCAGGACAATCAGGCAGGAGAAGGAAATAAAGGGTATTCAGTTAGGAAAAGAGGAAGCCAAATTGTCCCTGTTTGCAGATGACATGATTATATATGTAGAAAAGCCCATCATCTCAGCCCAAAATCTCCTTAAGCTGATAGGCAACTTCAGCAAAGTCTCAGGATACAAAATCAATGTGCAAAAATCACAAGCATTCTTATACACCAATAACAGACAGAGAGCCAAATCATGAGTGAACTCCCATTCATAATTGCTTCAAAGAGAACAAAATACCTAGGAATCCAACTTACAAGGGACGTGAGGGACCTCTTCAAGGAGAACTACAAACCACTGCTCAATGAAATAAAAGAGGATACAGACAAATGGAAGAACATTCCATGCTCATGGGTAGAAAGAATCAATATCATGAAAATGGCCATACTGCCCAAGGTAATTTATACATTCAATGCCATCCCCATCAAGCTACCAATGACTTTCTTCACAGAATTGGAAAAAACTACTTTAAAGTTCATATGGAACCAAAAAAGAGCCCACATTGCCAAATCAATCCTAAGCGAAAAGAACAAAGCTGGAGGCATCACGCTACCTGACTTTAAACTATACTACAAGGCTACAGGAACCAAAACAGCATGGTACTGGTACCAAAACAGAGATATAGACCAATGGAACAGAACAGAGCCCTCAGAAATAATGCCACATATCTACAACCATCTGATCTTTGAGAAACGTGACAAAAACAAGAAATGGGGAAACGATTCTCTATTTAATAAATGGTGCTGGGAAAACTGGCTAGCTATATGTAGAAAGCTGAAACTGGATCCCTTCCTTACACCTTGTACAAAAATTAATTCAAGATGGATTAAAGACTTAAATGTTAGACCTAAAACCATAAAACCCTAGAAGAAATCCTAGGCAATACCATTCAGGACATAGGCATGGGCAAGGACTTCATGTCTAAAACACCAAAAGCAGTGGCAACAAAAGCCAAAATTGACAAATGGGATCTAATTAAAGAGCTTCTGCACAGCAAAAGAAACTACCATCAGAGTGAACAGGCAACCTACAGAATGGGAGAAAATTTTTGCAATATACTCATCTGACAAAGGGCTAATATCCAGATTCTATAATGAACTCAAACAAATTTACAAGAAAAAAACAAACAACCCCATCAAAAAGTGGGCGAAGCATATGAACAGACACTTCTCAAAAGAAGACAATTATGCAGCCAAAAAACACATGAAAAAATGCCCATCATCACTGGCCATCAGAGAAATGCAAATCAAAATCACAATGAGATACTATCTCACACCAGTTAGAATGGCAATCACTAAAAAGTCAGGAAGCAACGTGTGCTGGAGAGGATGTAGAGAAACAGGAACACTTTTACACTGTTGGTGGGACTGTAAACTAGTTCAACCACTGTGGAAGTCAGCGTGGCAATTCCTTAGGGATCTAGAACTAGAAATACCCTTTGACCCAGCCATCCCATTACTGGGTATATACCCAAAGGATTATAAATCATGCTGCTATAAAGACACATGCACACGTATGTTTATTGTGGCACTATTCACAATAGCAGAGACTTGGAACCAACCCAAATGTCCAACAATGATAGACTGGATTAAGAAAATGTGGCACATATACACCATGGAATACTATGCAGCCATAAAAATGATGAGTTCATGTCCTTCGTAGGGACATGGATGAAACTGGAAACCATCATTCTCAGCAAACTATCGCAAGGACAAAAAACCAAACACCGCATGTTCTCACTCATAGGTGGGAATTGAACAGTGAGAACACATGGACACAGGAAGGGGAACATCACACACTGGGGCTTGTTATGGGGTGGGGGGAGTGGGGAGGGATAGCATTAGGAGATATACCTAACGTTAAATGACCAGTTAATGGGTGCAGCACACCAACATGGCACATGTATACATATGTAACTAACTTGCACATTGTGCACATGTACCCTAAAACTTAAAGTATAATTTAAAAAAATGTACTTGTGTCTTATTCATGCAAGTTTCTTTCCTAGGGATGTAAGTTTTTAAAAGTGTTTTACTATAGAAAAGACTATTAAGTGGGTACGTTTTTAGTTCAGTTTATTAAATTTTTTTTCATGTTAGATAGGAAATGTGCCAACATCGTAACAAGGTTTGAAGGAGGCATATCTCACACAAGTGTGAAAACTCAATCATCATGTTCACTGAGTCTCTTTCAACCAGTAGTCTTGGCCAGGCATGAAATCTGGGGGGCCGCAAACTTCCGAAGAAATTCTCGCCACCTATTTGCCATACTCAGTCTTTTTCATAATCTTTGTATCATGGACTTCAAAGCTTTAATAAAGTCAAGTTACCTAATTCTCTGGCTACTTATAAAAGGTCAACATGTCCTTTCCCAACTGATACCTTGATTTGCATGTCTTTGACTTTTAAGACATACACAGATTTTCTATCTAACCCCTAAGACCTTTGAAGTTGATGGGATAACAGTAGGTCTAATATTTTTTATCTAAATATAAAGACCTGGAACTTGATAGGATTCTAAGATAAATAACATGATTTTCCCCACTGATGGAGTCTTGCATTATTTTGTCTTCATATTCAATTTCAATCAATTCTTCAACCAATTGAATTTGGGCTCTTACATAATGCTTCAGACTCATAGTTGCACCATGAAGTCTTTCAATGTTTCTGATTTTCTTCTTTTGCAACCAAGATTGTGAAATGCAGATCAAAGACCTGTATTGGCTTTTTCTCCTATCCTGGATGCATAAGGCTTAGGACAGCACTGTTCAAAGCCTCGTAGTAGGGGTATTCTGTGGTCACTCTTGTTAGGCGCACAACAAAGATTCATGCGTCATTGAAATCTCTTTCCCTAGCCTAGAACTTTAAGTGGTTCCTCCTTTGACTTGGACAAGAGCTCAGGTTGAAAAGTAATTGCTGACCTCAGGCAGTAAATTAGCTGGATTAAAATAAATCATAACATTTCCATAAATGAAAATAATTACAGATTTGCCTAGAACAAAGGACATAAGAACCTACCATCAAAATTATTTCTCCTAAATATCTGATTCTTCCTTTATTCTTCCCGGTTTAACCTTAAAATCTAACTTACATATCAGTATATGCATGCTATCAACAATGAAACACAAATCTCTGTATTTTAAAATATTTTTTTATTTTCTCAGTTTCTACAGATAAAGTGATCTGAAATAACGCATGATGCCGCAAAGCAGAAAAGAGAAACTGTGACAACCCCCAGAAATGTGAAAGGAGGTTTCTTACTGGACAGCAGCATCTTTGGTTCAATTTATGTAAAAACCGAAATAAATAAAATGGACAGTATTGCTCAGTTTTAGAAATTCCATTTCTTCTATGTTTTAAGCTGTACAATTGTCAGGTTTTTATGGTTTAAATTGTAAATGTGTTTTCCCCTTTGCTAATTACATTTTTTTTTTTTTAGTCTTAAAATGTGAAAGGCATTTATGAATGGTAAGGGAGACACTATATACAAATGTATATTTGTAAAAGCTATTTTTATGATTAGCATGTTTCACTGTTGGTCATATATAAAGTCAGGTGATATTGCAATTCTGTATTTAAAGCTTATTTCCAACAATGTCATGTAAGAAAAGATGCATCTTATGCTAGTTTTTATAATTTATTTATAATTTATAGTTTAAAGTACTTCAGATCATGATAAAATACTTGAAAAAGTTATATTTCTGCCCTGTATAAGCACCCTTTTTATTAATAAAGAATGCAGATATTTCAGATGTGATATAATAGTTAAAGAACTGTTGGTTTGATCTGTGATTAAGTTGAGCATGCTCTGCTCTACTGAACTAAAATGATCCAATTATTACTTCAGTCTGGCTATGAGATTCCATGGACAGGTTTTAGTGTTCATGCAAGGACTAGATTGTCAAGGAAAAGACTGTCTTGCCTTTGTATCCAAAAGTTTAAATTAGTGCGTACGTCATGTCATTTCACCTCCTGTTCCTAGGACTCTCCATTCCCAAGCATTCCAGTGCTTTCCAGGTAATCTTAGCTGTTGTCTTGTGCTGTGGAAATGGAGGAAACCATCTTCACAGACTGTAGGAGAATTCAACATATAATTTCTTAATAAACACTGTTTCTTTTAAAACAAAGGTGGTGTGTATCTTTCCTTTGGGGTACATTTAGTTTGAATATTCAGTTTGAACTTTTTCAGTTACTGCGCTACCACAAAATCAGCTCCATAATGAAAGTAGTGTATCTTTACCAAAGTGTGCATTATAGGTTCTGCATGCCCACACTCTCTTGGGAGTGACCTTTATTCTGGCATTGATAATTTGCCATGTCAAAGAAAGCCAGATGGCCTTCCAACCTTGACAGAAGTCATACTCCAGTTTATATTTTAGGAAAGTATATTTTTCCTCCAAATACAGAATTTTAAGAAAATATTTCAGAATACTACTGAAGGTGAAACTACTTCATCGGGAGGTATTTATGTTCTGCCAGACTTAAAGTCTATACCTAAATGACTGCAAGTTCCTCATTAAAGAGCACAGAGACAACATCTATAAATGTTACTAAGGACACTTAGTAAGATTAAGCCCTCCTTTTTTCAAAGAAACTGAGGAGAGTCCAAAACTGCCTCCGTATGTGTTCCCTTAATTTTCTATTTAACTTTTTTTTTTTTTTTTTTTTTGAGACAGAGTCTCGCTCTGTTGCCCAGGCTGGAGTGTGTAGTCGCTCAATCTCAGCTCACTGCAAGCTCCGCCTTCCGGGTTCTTGCCATTCTCCTGCCTCAGCCTCTCTGAGTAGCTGGGACTACAGGCGCCCGCCACCACGCCCGGCTAATTTTTTGTATTTTTAGTAGAGACGGGGTTTCACCGTGGTCTTGATCTCCTGACCTCGTGATCCTCCCGCCTCGGCCCAATTTATCTTATTTCTCTGTCTTTTGAAGACAAGCTAATGAAAAACGATGCCATTTTATTCCAACAAGAGGTATTAAAAACCAAAATTCTGGACAAAAAAAAAAGAATTACAACTCTAATATTAAAGAACATGAATATATTACATTTTCCTATTTAAAGTCTTTAGAAAGTTGCACGTAGAACCTAGGCTCTGGATCAAGAATGTACTTCCTTTTAAGGGACTGCAAAAACCATACCATGGTGCACTGTTAGCTGTTTTTGATGACCATAATAGGCATGGGAGAATTTGTGTCTGCCAGATTAGACTCTGAAACTGAAAATAACCTGTATATGGTTCTATATAAAATCAGCAAGGTGGCTTCTTGGTTTTCACCAAATAGATGAATTTGCTAGGAATAATCTGAAACTCTAGAGAGGAAGTGTTGCAGGAACTGTGTATTAGAAAATTATGTATGTGAATATTTTTCCCAATGTGTCATTTGTCCTCATAGTATTCAATAGTGTGGCATTTATAATCAAGCATGATCATAAATTATTGAGAGTATCATATTTTCTCCAATGGACATTATTCTCAAGATAAATAATTAAAGTGTATAAAAATAATTCTTTGTTATTGGGCTGGATTTTCTCCACATAGACCTTGAAATATAAAACCATGGGTCTTTCTCTCTGTTACCAGTTCCTGGTTTAAGAATTTCTTTTAATGACAAACATGGAATAAAATATATACCAAATCAAAGTATAGGTGATTTAGGATTGTAATCCCTAAATGTTTGGTTTATAACAACTTAAAAGAAAGCTTTCAAGGGCTGAGGAGGTGAATGTGAGCTTCTTCTAACTCCAAATAATGTCAGTCTCATAAAACAATGCTAAGGGAAAAAGAAAAAGAAGGACATTACTCACTACATTAAATTCAAGAAAAAATATGAAAAATTAGGCCCATTGCTTAAAGGTAGGTAAACTGGTGATTCATGGAAATGTGAAAAGGGAAAGTACTAATTTTGCTTTCATCTTCTTCAACAAAAGAATAGTTATCAAAGCAGAAATGCACAACCAAGTGAATTAAAATAAAAATGAAGCAGAAGATAAGCCAAAAAGAAACAATTTATTTAAAATTGTTAAGGGGTTAAAGGTTTAGAGAACAGGCCTGGTGCGGTCGCTCATGCCTGTAATCCCAGCACTTTGGGAGGCCAAGGCGGCCGGATCACGAGGTCAGGAGATCGAGACCATCCTGGCTAACACAATGAAACCCCGTCTCTACTAAAAATACAAAAAAAAATTAGCCGGGCGCGGTGGCGGGCACCTACAGTCCCAACTACTCTGAGGCTGAGGCAGGAGAATGGTGTGAACCCTGGAGGCGGAGCTTGCAGTGAGCCGAGATCCAGCCCACTGCACTCCAGCCTGGGCAACAGAGCGAGACTCTGTCTCAAAAGAAAAAGAGGTTTAGAGAACAATGGCCGGGCACTGTGGCTCATGCCTGTAATCCCAGCACTTTGGGAGGCTAAGGCAGGCGTGTTACTTGAGATCAAGAGTTCAAGACCAGCCTGGCCAACATGGTGAAACCCCACCTTTACTAAAAATACAAAAATTAGCCAGGCGTGGCAGCATGTGCCTGTAATCCCAGCTACTCAGGAGGCTGAGGCAGAATCGCTTGAACCCAAAGGGGTTGCAGTGAGCCGAGATGGCGCCATTGCACTCCAGCCTGGATGACAGAACGAGACTCCGTCTCAAAAAAAAAAAAAAAAAAAAAAGGTTTAGAAAAGGTTTAGAGAACAAAAGTTACAAATGCAAATACTTATAAAGCCCTGATAAGAAATGTAAATACAAGAAATAGCCCAGAAGTAAGTTAGTAGACCTTAAATGCAACTCTGTTGATGAGTAGATAACCATCTCTCAGTTTCATCTGGGCACCTGAAGAAATGAAGAAATTCTAAAGAAATGACCTGGATTGACCAGGTTTCCTGATTTTTCCAGAGAAAGTAGACCTCCAGAGTTTAAAATGAGATATTTTATTTTGTTTCTTTTGCTCTATTCTAATGTGAGTCCTGGTGTGATTTACATCCAGGATTTACTAGTTATAAGACTTAAAAAGAATAAATCATTTGTAATTAGAAACAACAAAGTCAGGATTATCTCTGGTGAGAAAGAGAGGAAAATAGAATCCGGGAAATAAAATAGGGATATTCAACAACATCTGTAATAATCGATTTACTAGGAAAAGTGTTTGAATCAAACATGGCAAAATGTTAAGATTTGATAAAACTATAGACTATGCTGATATTCATTATATTTCCTCTATGTTGCTTTTTAGGGTTAAAATACTTCCTTATAATAAAAGTGTGTGATTTATATCTCAAAGTTTCTATATATAGATAAGTTTCTATATATAGATCTATACATAGAAATACAAAGTTTTTCTATAAAAAGTTTCTACACATAGATCTATCTATACATAGATATAGATGCACATATTCATGATACAGAGATGTGGGTGATATAAAAAGCATAGGTAAAGGTGGTAATTTGAAACAGCAGACTGTGATTTTGTGTTCTACCTTTTCTAGAGATGTTCAAATTCCTAGACAAGAATATAACCTAGAGAAAGAGAGATGCACTAATGTTCAAAGGCATTCTTTCAGAGAAGGAATGTGCACGTGAATTAAGTTTTCTGTTGTTGAAAAGGCTTCCTATCAGCACTTGAGATATCTGGAAACTCTAGAAATTTAAATATGAATCATGCAAGAATTTGGGGTACCTGAATACAAAAAATAGTTTCCATGTTTATGTGCTACTCCTATAAGGCTAAGGGCTTTGCCTTTTCTGTCTTTATACTCTGTACAAATGGTGCCTTGGACATAACAGAATTTATCCATATATGTTCATGGAATTAGATGAAACAGGGTTTTAGGTTTTTACCATATTATAAAAATAACAAAATCCATAATTTGTTCAGCAAGTACTATGTGCTGAGCACTGTGCTAATTACATTATATGCATTATCACTAATGCACAAAGGAAAATTGCATGGTGGGTATTGTTAGCCCCAGTTTACAGGTAAAGAAAGCAGATAATTTGTTCACTCATCAATTCTTTATTGAGTACCAATTCTGTGCCAAGCACTGTTCCCAGCGATAGGGGTCCAGTTATAAATAATGAAGACTGAAATTCCTGACTTTAAAAAGCTTGTACTCCTCTGGGGATATGTTAACAGGCCAATCAACAAGCACATGTATAGTATTGCAGATGAAAATGATGATAAATACAAAGGGAAAAACAAAGCAAGGAAAGAAAATGGGCTGATGAGGTTTTAAATGAGCGTTTCAAATAGGCTGGTCAGGGAAGTTTCCTCGGTAAGGTGGCATTTGGGCAAAGGTGTGAAGCAGGGGAGAGGGTGAGCTATGTGGCCATTTATGGCAAAAGTCTCCTGAACAGAGGGGACAGCAAGTAAATGCTCTGCAGCAGGAATATACTTGCTGTGTTCAGGAACAGCAATAATGACAGCATATTTGGATTGGAAAAAAATGATGGAAAGAAAAGTAAGAGATGAGACTAGAGAAAAGCTAGAATTCCAGATCACAGAGCCTTAGAGATGAATCTGAGTGTGTTGGCCTTTATTTTGCATTGGATGGGAAAAAGTAGAGGTTTTGAGCAGAAGAATGAAATGATCTCACATAAGGGTTAAAAGAACTATGGGGGCTGCTACACTGAGAAAAGACTAAAGAAATAGAAGGAACCCAGAAATTCCTATTTTCTAGGTTGAGAAACCACTACATGAGCATGGCCTGTGACTAGACTGGTCTGATCGGAGCAGAGAAGCACGTTCATTTACTCACCAAATATTTGTTAAGCCTTAGCTGTATTCTGTATGTGTATGTAACAATGGGCATGCAGTGGTGAATACAAACACTGTTCCTCAAAGTACCTGGTCTGGTCTAGTGAACAATTCTGAGAAATAGCAGAACAAAGACGGAATAAAAACATCTAAAATGATATTACAAGTTAAAAAGAACACTGGCTGCCAAAGTCTTGCTTCTTACAGCTCTGATGGAAATGGATAAACATTTTTTAAATGACTTTTGCTCAGCTGACTGTAACAGAGCAGCATAGGTGCCCTAAAATATAGCAGGCAAAGCTCAGATTTACCACAACTTTTTACACTGACTCCACAAACTAGCTGTACGTTGAAGATAATATAGCTATTCACCCAAACACAAGGGAATGCTCTTCCACGTTAGCCACAGTGATGGCACACATCTGCACACTCATCAGCTCCTCCCTTTAGATAGCCAAGATAATACTTCAATTCTTAGAACACAAAATGGTAGCCAACTGCACAGAACAAAGATGATGGCCTATCAGCCAGCCCTTCTTCAACTATAAGATCCTGGTTTTGTTCAAATATCAAATGGCCAGTGTATTAGTTCATTTTCACACTACTATAAAGAACTACCTGCGACTGACTAATTTTAAAAAGGGGGTTTAATTGACTCACAGTTCCGCATGGCTGGGGAGGCCTAAGGAAACTTCGAATCCTGGAGGAAGGCAAAGGGGAAGCAAGGCACATTTTACATGGTGGCAGGAGAGAGAGTGCTAGAGCAAGGGACGAAGTGCCACACTTTAAAACCATCAGCTCTCATGAGAACTCACTATCACAAAAACCGCGAGGGGAGAAATCCGTCCCCTGATCCAAGCATCTCCCACCAGGCCCCTCCTCCAACACGTGGGCATTACAATTTGAAATGAGATTCAGGTGGGGACACAGAGCCACACGATATCAGCCAGGTGCGTCTGAGAAGGCTGGGTCCCTCCTTAACCATAAGGCCTGGATTTTGAACTTAGATAAACCTAAGCCAATGATTCTCCACATCTGTGTATTGCTACACAATAATTAAGAACTTTTAAAAATACAGATAACCGTAGGCCACTTTCAGATATTCTGATTTAATTGGCGTGTTGTTATAGAGGTTTTTGGTTTTGTTTTGATTTTTTTTAAGTTGCCCAGGTAGTTTACGTGCAGACTATGTTGACAACCGCCGACCTAAGCTAATTATGGAAATCCATTCCTCTTACAAGTGGTTAATTTAGGAATGAGTATGTAGCACAATTCTTTACAACAAGATTCCGGGGAGCTCCTCAGAAAGGTGTTCTCGCTGGTGAAGGAAACACGGCTGAGGGTTGGGTTCTTTTCTGCTTGTGGAAAAAGCCATGTTGTGAGGATTTGAGGCCTGGAGTTCCAACACCTAGCTTCTAATGATGAGGAGAGGAGCCAGAATATTGAAGGTGGCAGAGGGAAAAGATGAAAATATCTGGGTCTTCATAATGCCTTCCATCCACTAAATAAGCTCTGAAGCCACTCTACCTCTAGCTTATATGAGTTAATAAGCATGCTTATTATTCAAATAACTTTTTTTTTTTTTTTTCAGACGGAGTCTCCCTCTGTCCCCCAGGCTGGAGTGCAGTGGCACGATCTCCGCTCACTGCAAACTCCGCCTCCCGGGTTCACGCCATTCTCCTGCCTCAGCCTCCCGAGTAGGTAGGACTACAGGCTCCTGCCACCACGCCCGGCTAATTTTTTGTATTTTTAGTAGAGGTGGGGTTTCACTGTGTTAGCCAGGATGGTCTCGATCTCCTGACCTCATGATCCGCCCACCTTGGCATCCCAAAGTGCTGGGATTACAGACGTGAGCCACCGCGCACGGCCTCAAATAACTTTTCTATTGGAGTTGTGTTTTCTGTTATTGCAGCTGAAAAAAATTCTAAATAATTCTTATAGTTACCTAAGGGAAAACAAGTTAATTAGAAGTAGCGCATGCTTGATAAGATAGCTAGGGGGTTTGGTTTTGTTTTGTTTGGGGGAGTTTTTTTCAAATTAATATACCTCAGTAAAGAACTGCAGTCTTTTTTTCAGATATCCTATTCTGGGCAGAGAACAAAATAGTTAAAGCAAGAGAAATATTTCAGTTAACTCCAGAAAAAAACAAACTAGAATTTTTTTTTCTGTATACTTCAAATTGTACCAAAAGCTGTGGTAATTAACCTGCCATGGAGGCCTGAATCTTAGAGGTAGAAGCCACCGGCATGCAAGCAATCAAAGACAATCATGAAATTCCAACCACCTTTCGGTTTGCAAACAGAAAGACGTAGTAACTCTTTGGTAGATAAGTGCATATGCAAGGGGAGAAAAACAAAATGGAACACATCAAAAATAAACTACGTTATAAAAAAGAGGAAATATTTTACTCAAAATTAAGAGAATGATCAGATCCCTATTTTTTATAAAACGGGATATTTTAGAAAACAGTTGCTCTGTGTTAAGGGGGGAAAAAAAGTACCAGACAATAAGACCTTGAAAATGCCAAAAAAAATGAACAATTTTTTAAAATAAAAAGACAATAAGACCTTAATAAAATGGGAGCACAGAGCCATTATAAAAACAATGGATATGAAGGCAGACTTTTTTAAATGAACAAATAGACTTAAGGAACTTGAAAACAAAATAGTCAAATGCCAACTGTATAATTTAGAAAAACAAATATTTAGTGAAAGATAACTTTAAGAGACTTCTATGTGATATAGAGCAAAAATAAAGAAGTGAACATATAAAAAAAGATGATATTAAATATTGAGGGCAGAGAAAGAAGACTCAATACAAGCATTTTAAATCCTCAATACCATAAATTTGTTTAATGTGGTTTCTGCCTGGGCATCCATTTCTAGGCCTGACGTAAGTTGTTTGAAACCCAGCTGTACCCTGTCACCTCTGGCCTAGTAAAAACTTCCCTTCCCTATATGGTTGCTGGTGATATAGCCCATTTGTTTCCTCTTCCCACTGACCTACAGCCCAACACACCCACTGCTGCTATAATGAAACTTATTCATCATCATCAGTCATGTAAGTTCCTTCCCTCTCATTCATGTTTTTTGTTTGTTTTTTGTTTTTTTTTAACTAGCCAATTCACAACCCCCATGGAAAAGCCTAAGGAATAGTGCCATGGACCTTAATAAACATATAGTCCCATAGATCCTCTCCTGTCTCCACCTCCCAGCCCCCATCTTGAGCTTCCTGTCACATCAGGACTTTCCCTAAGCCTTTCATCATTACTCCTTACCTCTCTGGGCCTATGAGTAATAAATTTCTTCTGTCTCATGCATTTTGATTTCACCTCCTCATTGTGTCTCACCTGACACACACACGCAAGTCCCCTGGTCACGGCTCTCCTAGACAGCGACTGTCTTGGCTTATGGCCACTCTGGACAGAGATACCTCAAGACTAAATTAGAAAGAAACCATAAAAATAAAAATCACAACCTTCAGAAAGAAAACTGAACAAATGGAAAAGTAAAAGACGTACTTGAAGAAAATGTTTTACTTGAGTGAAAGACCATCTACAACTCAAAAAAAGCACCATACTCTAGGAAAAATCTATTTTAAAAGAAAATCCGAAATTACAGCAAGAAAAGTGAAATATAAAAATAAAAAAGTAACAAACTCCAGGAGGCTCTCAAGCAGCTTCTCCAAAATAGCTAAGGCTGAATCTATGATAGAAAAATTTTTATGATCAAAAGTGCTAAGCCAGAATAAGAGCGAGCAGAGCCATGAATACTTTAATTTGTGAAAGTGTATAATGTGTATAATTAATGTGTATAATCTGTGAAAACATGTATGAAATATCTCATATGTCTATAGACTCAGAATGTATGCCATTCATGCTGAATTCCTGAAAATATTTTGGGACAATTAACCTAAAGATAATGTACCATATGATATCGAAAAATAAAAATGCAAAAGATGTTTATAGAACAAATATCTAACTATGACTAGTGAACTCAATATGTCACAGAGTTACATATAAATGTTGCAAAGATATTTCTAAAATAGAATTTTAAAAATTATTAAAAACATGATCTATATGTAAATATAATTGCTGCTAAATAACAACCTGCTTCTATAATTCCAGATTGAGTTAATAAAGTTGATTAGGAGAGGACAACAGAAAACAAATGTCTGTTAAATGCCTTATCCTGCACAGGCCCATTCATTTAACAAACATTCACAAAGCGTCTATGATATGTCACTCTTCTAGATTCTTAGAATATATCAGTGAACAAAAGACATGAAATCCTTCACCTTGATGAAGCTTATAGCATATCGTGTATATTTCATATAAAGGTAATCACTAATAGAACAAACCCAACAATGACAAAATTAAACCAGACATTGCCTGTACCCCAAAAGAGGAAGGAAGGAAGGAAGGAAGGAAGGAAGGAAGGAAGGAAGGAAAGAAGGGAGGAAGGGAGGAAGGGAGGAAAGAGGGAGGGAGGGAGGGAGAGAGAGAATAGGGAAGGGTGAGGAGAAAAGGAGGAAGAAGGAAAGAAAGGCAGGCAGTGGAATGTGAAGCAAAGTATTTTTTAAATGCCTAAATCGATTTTTAAATGCCTAAAAAATTGTCATTTTTTTAAATGACAGGAAGTTCAATCACTCTATTGAAAGACAAAAAACAACTAAAATTAAGCTACCAAAATCTATGATATGCTGCTTAGAAGAGTCACAAAAATATTAAAACGTTGCAAATGATTGAATGAACCTCCCAAAAGTTTCATGCTCAGAGATTTTACATGTGATACCCATTAAATATTTACATATTGTTCATTTCCTTGCCATGTAATCCATTTTAGAGCAATAAAAAGGCCTAAATCTCTGAATCTATCCAATTCATTTTAGGGAACTACTGACTCTGATATAAAAACTTGACGAAAAAGTAGCACCCAAAAGCTATATATAGCTAAATTAGCTAATTCACTAATATTGGTGTAAAAATCAGGAATAAAGCAAAATACTAGCAAAACAATTCAACACAATATAAAGGATCCCCGATGACAAAGTGGAGCTTTATGACAAAAATTCACACACATTCTCACACACATACACACACATAGATATATGTATATGCATCTTAAAATAACATTCTACTTTATACTGAAAAAGATGTTGTAATTTAAGTTACATTTACAAGAAGAACAATTCTTCATTTAAATTAATATTTTATCTTTTTCCAGAAGAGGAAGGTAGTTCAATAAAGCAAGAAACAGAAATCAATAGTATGACTAGTAGAAAGGATGAGAAACATTTTTACTTAAATATGATGTGGATTATCAACCTCCAAACTCCAAGTAAGTAGGAAGAAACACTATTAGGCTTAATTATAAATTTAAATTTTTCCAATAAAAGTAAAAACTTTTATAGCTTTGTAATATACAAATAACAGGTGTAAAATACAGTGAAAAAAATTCCATTCAATAATGATAATATACCTACTTAAAATACCTAAGAATAAGGTCAGGAAGAAATGCACAAACCTATCGTAGGACACACTACAAATTTTTATTCATAGAAATAAAAGACATGAATATATGAATAGATATAAGATGTTCCTAGATAAGTTTGAAGTTAAGAACATGACAATTCTTTACACAATATTAATTAAATATAATTTTTTCCCTAAGCCTCAAAGATCTCTTTTACTCTTTTGGTTTTTTGGGGTTGGTTTGTTTGTTTGTTTTGAGACAAAGTCACGCTCTGTCACCCAGGCTGGAGTGCAGTGGGGCGATCTCAGCTCACTGCCACCTCTGCCTCCTGGGTTCAAGTAATTCTCTGCCTCAGCCTCCCTGAGTAGCTTGGATTACAGGCACCCGCCACCATGCCTGGCTAATTTTTTTTGTATTTTTAGTAGAGACAGGGTTTCACCATCTTGGCCAGTCTGGCCTTGAACTCCTGACCTCATGATCCACCCACCTTGGCCTCCCAAAGTGCTGGCATTACAGGCATGAGCCACCGCGCCCAGCCTCTTTTGGTTTTTAATGCTATTTTACATGCTTATGAGCCCAAAAATACACTCATAGCCTTGCCCTCTCTTACTCTATAGCCAACTTCTCACTAGACATTTTTATTTGGATGTGTCACAAGCATCTCAAACATAACTCTTGGTTTTCCACATAAAATTAATCCTATCTCTAGAAACGCGACATTACTATCTCCCAATTTACTAAACCAAGAAATCCAGGAGTCATCATAAATTTCTTCTCTCTCCTTCCACCTCCAGTCTGCCACCACAATTTGTTGGTCTATCTCCAAATATACCTTGCATTAATCTACTTTTCCTAATTTCATATGAAATATTCTAGAAATCACCTGTTTATCTCCTTGCTTCCTCTCTACCTATAGCTCCAATGTAAGAATTGTCTTTTCAAAACATCAATGTAAAGTGTAAATTGCTACACTTTCATTTTAAAACTTCATAGCATCCCAATACCCTTAGAGTAAATCCAAAGCTTTTGTCATTACCCATGAGGCTCTGCTGACTTCTCCTACCTCTTCTTTCTTTCACTGAAATGGTTCAATAAAATGAGAAAAAAAATCAATGAGCAGAATAAGAAATTTAACAGACAGATTGAAATTATTTTTTAAAAATGGAAATTTTGGAGCTGAAAATGAAATGAATTAAATAAAAAATGCAAGAGACAGCATCAACAATGGATCAAAATTAGGTTACCTAAAAAGATATAATCAGAAGAAAGAAGAAAAAAGGAATAAAATTGTGTAGACTTTAAAATTATAATTAGAAACGATTTCTAATGACATGAGGAAAATTTTAGGATTAAAGAAGGATAAAAATTATGTATACAGGATTACTTTAGTTTTATTTTAAAAAGTAATGCATTGGGAGAAAATGTTGGATTGTATATAACTTTTTCCTCCATCTTTATACTTTTCTGAACTTTGAATATATTGTTGATAACTGGAAGACCCTTATTGTTTCCAGAAATATATGAATCAAGATGAGATTGGGAGAAAGATAATACATTTAATTTCAGACATGTTGGATTTTAGGCAACATATATATCCAATGTGAAATTTCCCAGCATAAAGTGTACTAAATATGAAAATGATGAAGACTGAAAGCATTTGTTCTGGAACTCTCCACAGAGACATTATAGAAAGCTGAAGGAATGAATAAAAATGTCAATGAATTAGGAACGGAGAGGACCAAGGGGCTAACCTCTAGGAATTCTTAATGACAAAAATAAAGAAGACAGAGAAATTGATTATCAAAATGAGGAAGAGAGGGAGATGATCCTCTGATATTTTCTACTACGTATATTTGTGGTACCTGTTGTTTATTTGAACCAAAAGCCTTTGTATTATACTCACAGATAGTCGTTTTATACATCAGAGTAACTGAGGTATGCAATCTATCAAAGAGAATATCAGAAGGATCTATCAGCAGCAGATTTCAACAGCTTGCTTTAAGTTGTTACACATTTTTGTAAGTTTTGTGGATGATGCCCTCCCCATTAGGGATATAGCAAACAGTATCTCCCAATTAGAGAGTGTCATGGTTTGAATGTGTGTGTTCCTCCAAAATGCATATGTTGGACTCTAAACGTTAAGGGGGTGGTATTAAGAAGTACGGCCTTTTGAGAAGTTATTAAGTAATTAGGGCTCTGTCTTCATTAATGGGATTAACACTTTTGTAAAATAGTCTTCAGAGACTGTCTGGCATTTTCATGACACATTTATTCCTTTTGCCCTCCCACCTTACACAGTATGAGGATGCAAAAACAAGGCACCATTTCGGAAGCAGAGAGTGAGCCTTCCCAAGATACCACATCTGCCAGCATCTTGATCTTGGACTTCCAAAATTGTAAAAATAAATTTATGTTGTTTATAAACTACTATATTTTTTATAGCAGCATCAATGGACTAAAACAGAAATCAATCGGCCACTTATCCATCAGCTCACACCCTCTTGGATGATCCATCTTTGACTCTCAAATCTCAGCCTTCAATTCCGACTTCCTAATTTACTTTTGGAAACCAGGATTGATGTAGAGTGAAAAAGGAAGACCTTAGTCACTGGTGATTAGGACTGAATTAAGGGGTGGAAGTAGAAGTCAAGAGAATAAGGTGAAAACCTGTAAAATGTGCAAAATTGCTTTATTGGAAATGGAAGGAGACAAATAAAAATGTATTTGCCATGGTTTCTCTTTAAGATAAGACTGTATGCAGTTAGGAGAATAACTTTTGTATGTTTCTTGGTCCAAGTAATACCAGTAATAAAGGCGAGAGACAGTGTAATCCTGCTAATTCAAATTTTCTGTCCTGTTCTTTCCATGGAGCATTTAAATAAGGGTTCAACCACCAAATACCCTTCTCCACTCACTTCATTCACCTTCACATTAAAACACACATACATACACAATTGTGTCAAGGAAATACTTAATGATCATCTATTAGAAAATGTCCAAAATTATTAGCCTGCATCAGGCTGTAACTGCATACATCCTAGAGGATGTGGTCCATAGATAAAACTAATGTTTTGAAATTTTACCTTTCCTGACTACTTTGTTCATTAACGATTTGCCGAATAACCTGAAATCTGCTTAAAGTATGTCTTTTAAATATGATTATGCTCACTACTCTGTCCCATGCCCTAATGGTCTAATGCATAGCACTCTTTTAAGTTGAGGCTGAAAGCCTCTGGAGGAAAATCATTATAGATTTCACAGTCTTCTAACTTCTTCAGGTATAACATTGCTACTATTTGAGCCAGACTAATTTTTAAAGTTTACACAGAACAGTCCCATTCAAAGCTACTCATTCCTCTCCACTTTACTTCTCTCTGATAGACTCCTAACAAAAAGAGCATCTTTCTGAAGATTAGCTTTGCTGTCAATTTTCTTTTCCAGTAAAAGAAACTTTGATGTAAAAATCTTCTCTGGAATAGTAATTTCCTTGTATGCATTGTGTTCTATTTATGTTATTTTTAAATGTCTTAAAAATTCCAGTTTTTAGCCCTATGTTTGGGAGAAAGCATTATTAACCTTTTAATGATTTCTGTTTGTTAGGCTTTAAGACAGAAAATACTTAACTCTTTATAAACAAATAGAAAAAAACGTGTAGCCATTGTCATTGTCTTTTGATGATTTATCTTAAGTCTATGTAGAATATTGGTTTTCTCTCTAGGTTTCTTCCATTATTTTTGCTAAATATGTTAAATTCCTTCTTGACAACTGGAGGATTCAAAGCAATTCAAATGAGATTAGTTCACTGTGGTTAATACAAAAACCTTTATCTTCTAAAAAGTGCCAAAACTATTATCAAAAATTTCCAGAAACCAAACGCATTTTTACTGACCTTTATCCATGTTGATACTTTCCCTTTTGCCTTGCTTTATTCACTGGCAATGCAGTGAAAGTACCTCAGCCTGACATATAAAAAGCCTTTTATAATTTCAGTACAGCATCTTGAATTTATTTACCCTGTAGCCTTTTCCATTAAATATAATATAGATTCTTGCCATGTAAATCTTTCTAATGCACAAATATAATCACACCACTGTTAAATGAAGTTTAGCCTAAAGCTGCCTCCTTACATATTTCAAGTTCAACCTAAAGATTTTTCTGTGCATCGTGAACTATAACAAGTGGAAGAGTAAACAGACCCCTCCACTTGTTAAATCTGTGGTAAACAGATTGCCACACCTGTGCCAATCACTGAGTTTTTTTTTTTGTTTGTTTGTTTGTTTGTTTTTGCCAATCAAATGTAGCTAACTGTTCGAACCATGTTCAAATAAGGCAGATGCTCACCTGTAACCAATCCAGTTGTTTCTGAACCTTACTTTCATTGTCTATACATCACTTTCCTTTTTCTGTCCATAAATCTTCTTCCACCACATGACTACACTGGAGTCTCTGAACCTATCCTGGCCCACAAGCCTGCCGGATTCACGAATTATTCATTGCTCAATTAAACTCCTTCAAATTTAATTCAGCTGAAGTTTTTCTTTTATCAGATGGTATCAGAAACAGGGTTTGAGTAGAGTTTCTAACAACCCCCAGGAAGACTGAGTGACCAAAGCAAGGTACCCACAGGATCCATTTGTGTCCATTGATCTGTCGGAGCAGCTGGGCAGCATTCTGAAATTCTCTCTCGAATTTCAGAGATCCACAGATTTGTGTTTTGAGCTCTCCAAATTTCTTTTAACAAATTTCTGATCCAAACTGGGCTTAAAGGCTAAAGGTCATGACAGAAACTGGACTGGGTCCAGGATTGGATTTGATCTGGTAATCTGGCTTGAATCTAAAGGCCTCTTATGTCTGACTGGAGCAGAAAAAAAGGAAATGGTAATATTGCAGGGGTTGCAAAATTTGGCTTTTGAAAATTCACAGGGATTTTCATGTTCTACCCTTGTTTCCTTTTACTTGCGTGCTTCGGTAGGAAAAAAAAATATCATTGGCTAAGTTAATCAAGGGAACCTGGGAGCAAAGTCAATATCTTAGGTAAAAATGGGATCCTTAATTTACAAAGTACTGAGTTCCTTCTGGCTTATACTTGCATAAGTGTTAGGTCCCAGAAGCAGTGAGGTCTCACAGAAATGGCAAAATCTTACTTAATATAATTTAGAGTGGAACGTTGCAAATGAACAAAACTACACTGAAGTGCATTTGCAAATGAGGCCTCATAAATTAGTCTCATCTTGGGGTGCCTATTGATATGAAGAAGCTTCTAAAAAGATTTGAATATTTTTATCTAAAGACTGTAAGAAGGACAAATAAAAAGCTTAAGTAACTAATTGGTTGTAAAAAATTAAATCTGCTAACTTTTTAGCTTAGGTACTGTCTCAATTCAAAGGAAATAGACAGGAGCACCAGTTGGCTGACTTTGGGTAAGTAATGGGGTACATTTTACCTGAATAAAGGATGGAATTGGACTAGAGACCCTCCCCTCAGTAAAGTCCCTCTTGGTTAAAAGTGGATTTGGCACCATGGGATGCTAACCACTGTTCTCTCTGGATTAATCTGCCATGCGCTCTTTGCTGACAGCTATGGGTGACAGGGATAGGCATGTACAGGACCTGGGAACATGGGGAACTTTTTCTCCCCAAAGGGGAAAACTTGAAAGCTGATACGTCTGTTGGAAAAGATCCCTTCATGACCAACAAGCAGCCACCTGAACTTTTGAGTCAGTATCGCTGCAATTTGTGGGTCTTTCTCTGGCCTCCCTGAACTCCTCACCTTCTCCACACCCTGCCACAGGGAATGCTTGTTTTTCTTTCTCTTCTTTCTCTTTCCTATCTCTTCTGTTACTCAGGGCAACCATCTTACCCAGAGACCACATGTTGAAACTCCTGGTCAGAGGTTGGATTAAAGACGACGGGGCTCAACTGGGGGCAAGTTTGAGTCTTTCCAGTTCAATATTGGGTGCTAAGCAGAGTGGCTAATGTCTATATTCTGTCACATGTGTTTTGCTCTGGCCAGAGTGGGAAATGTTAATTTGGTTACCCCATGCAGCCCCTTGGACAGCATCTTACAAAATTGAGAGGCTTTTGCCTGTGGTTCCCTGAAACAGAGAAATAATAATAATTTTCTTTTGTATTGCAGCTTGGCTTCTAGGGCTATAGTGTGGTGAACAGTGTTGCTAGGGCCTGTCAGGGAAAGGAAACCCAGCAGTCTGTCATGCCAGCAAAAGAGTAAAGATTATTTACCAGTCAGACATCTAGCCTCTCTCTCTGTGCAAACTGGTTGAATGGTAAAAATCACGATTCATCTCCTCTGTAAAGTTTTGATTAATGCAAAAAAGGATTCTGAGGCTAGTCTTAGGCTGTAGCAAATCTAGTGTGCTTTGTGTGTCTTCCTTTATGGTTTTATCATAAAGAGGAGTACCTGAGGCCAGAACATGGGCTTAGGACCTGATATAGTTTAGCTGTGATACCACCCAAATCTCATCTTGAATTGTAGTTCCCATAATCCCCATGTGTCATGGAACAGATGTGGTGGGAGGTAATTGAATCATGGAGGTGGTCCCCCCATGCTATTCTCATGATAGTGGGTAAGCTCTCATGAGATCTGATGGTTTTATAAGGAGCTTCCTCTTTTTGCTTGACTCTCATCCTTCTCTTTCCTGCCACCATGTGAAAAAGGACATGTTTGCTTCCCTTTTCACCATGATTGTAAGTTTCCTGAGGTCTCCACAGCCATGCTGAACTGTGAGTCAATTAAACCTCTTTCTTTTATAAATTACCTAGTCTCAAGTATGCCTTATTAGCATCATGAGAACAGACAAATACAGGACCCCATAAGCTCACTATTCACGATGATGCAGCAAGCCAGTTAGTAACAAACTTTGCTGCAGATCCCTGAAATAAGCAAAAAAAACGGATGAGGTCTCCACCTTGTTTTACGTCCTTGAAAGCTTGACCTTATGACCATGTGGTAGTACTTTCTCTTGGTCTCTGCCTTCCAGGGAATAGGATTTTGGGGATTTATGTCATAGCACTAAAAATTATCTCAAGCAGTTGAAAGTCTTAGCAAGCTCAAAACGGATTGCTCCAGACTCCTTCTGGGAAGAGCAATGGAAACTTCCCAGTGCTGTAGCTCAGCAGCTAAGGCTGTGCCATTTTACAGTGGTGGCCTGGATTCATTCTAGCATAGGAAATTTCTTGTTGATATCTGTGTGACCTTTACCATTTGTTGATTCCCTTCTCCTCCATGAACAACTTCTAGCTTTTCTCCTTAGGCCCTAGAAACTGTCTGCTTTCCTGACCCTGATCTTTGAAGGGCTTCACCTTGAAGCCAGTAATCCAATTAAGAAACTTAAAAACTGGCAAATAAAAAGTCTTACAACTACTGGATCTTCTTCTGTCTGTCTGTGTAGTTATATATGTGCTGTGAGTGTGATGGTAATGTAAAACAACTCAAATTAATTGGCTTAAAGAAAAGCATTTAAATCGAATATTTTGAAAGAAAAAAATACTGTAATGCCTTTTAGTTCAAGTGACTTTAGTAATCTTTGGGAAATAAAAAATAGTTTAAATATTACTAGTAAAATAAGGAAACTTGGTCTAAATTAGACAGGTCAGATATTAGGTTTGCTAATGTTTTAAGATCATAAACTGCTTCCTTGGTTTTTGAAAGTTGTTCAACTTGCCTGTTTTATAACTAGGTAAGGCCTGGGGACATGTGGTCCCCTAGCTATGCTGGAAAGAGTCAGACCTTATCCATACATAATTACAATCACTTACCAGATTTTTCACAAAAAAAAAATTGCTAAAAGTTAACATTGTAACATATACTCGAGACTACTGAAAAAAGTTTTACATGCAAGGTGGATAAGAAAAGTAAAATGTGCTTTTAGTAAAAAATTATAAGGAGGCATGGGAATGTAAATTTTTGCCTAGTTTAAACAATTATTTTAAATTAGATAGAATAAAGCTAAAGGTTTGAACAAGTTGTGAAAGATTTGTGAAAAATAATTTGTAAAAGAGATCCTGTATATGAACACATTGACTAAATTTAAAGGGATATTATCCATTCTTTTTCTGTAAATTGAAGATTGGAATAAAAGCACAACAGAGTGTTATTAGAGCACTGATCTACTCTTTAACAAAGATTTGTAAAGGGTTATAAAAGGTTTATGAAAATCTTACCTTATGGTCAAACTGATTAAAATTGGTAGATTTGTCTATAAGGTTATATTAAAGATTGGGGTTGGCTGGGTGTGGTGGCTCATGCCTGTAATCCCATCACTTTGGGAGGCCAAGATGGGTGGATCACCTGAGGTCAGGAGTTTGAGACCAGCCTGGCCAACATGATGAAACCCCATCTATAATAAAAGTACAAAAAAGTAGCCAGGCATGGTTGAGGATTCCTGTAATCCCAACTATTCAGGAGGCTGAGGCAGGAGAATCACTTGAACCTCTGGGAGGTGGAGGTTGCAGTGAGCTGAGATCGCACCATTACACTCCAGCCTGGGCAACAAGAGCGAAACTCCACCTCAAAAAATAAAAATAAAAAAAAAGATCGGGGTTAACATTAATAATACACTAATGCAAGGGTGACATTTGCCTTTCTCTCTTGAACAAGATTTTCATGTAATATTTAAGGATAATGAAAGACTTTTTACTGCTTTTTGAATAAACTACCAGAAAAAAGAAGGGAAAGACAAGAGACTGGAAAGCTAAGACGTTCCCCTATCAATGAGTAATGGTTTTTGACTTTTTAAAATTTGTGAGTCATCATTTTGCCTGAATGAATGACTTACGTTGGCCTGGAATTCTATTTTATAATATCAAGTGTTTAAAACCTTTAATATATTTGATAGACTTCCCCAAATCAAATTTCAGCTTCAAAATTGTCTTTTTTGACCTCTAACTTTGAGATTCTACAGAGGGCCCCCGAAGCATCCAAAAGAGCGGTAAACAGGATTGTTTGACATGTTAAGTTACGTGGGAAGCATTGTCAAAATAAAAAATAATGTTTAAACTTTTCTGGTTATATTTTTAGTGAATGATATTAATATATGTTCCAAAATTGAATGGGATTTCTAAAATTCTAATGTCTGAGAATATGCTATCAATCATAATTCTGGTTATTGTTATTATAAACTATAGAAATAACTAAATTTCCTTGACAATTGTGTCTTTAACTATGACCATTTAAAGTCATTTCCACAGTTAACTGCTTAATGCTGGTGCAGTTTCTGAAAACCTCACAAGCATGCAAAATCCTAGAATATGGTGTCTTTTAGGAGGTTCATGAAAAAATAAAAAGGACCTGTAAAGCACTCTTGAATACAGGTTTTTCATAATTTTAAAATCATATCATTTGGGCTGGGTAAGCATTCCTGGAACTCTAATGAAAAGACTGACTGGTTTATAAAATGCTAACCCAAGTAGAACAAAAATTAATTGAGTATCAAGAAAATACTTTGCCAGATTTTCATGCTAAATCAGCCAATAGTGAAATTGTTTAGATACACAATTTGAATGAACTCCATGGTCTAAGTCAAATTACCTATGATAACCCACCAGCTATTAGTGCTATGCCCCTAAATTGGAGAAACAACTGGTATTCAAGAGGACATAACTCCAATGTTAAGCATGAACTCATGGAGAACCAAGACAGTTGCCTTGTCCTTCCTGAGTTCTTAAAAAAATGTTTTTCATCCCATGACTCATCCTGGAAAACCTAAAATGATCTAAATTAAATATATACTGGTGTGGTGATTTGTAAATTGCTAAAATAGTTTATGACCAATGTTTATTTTGTCAAACCCATATTCCTGGGAAGACAATCAAAGCTTCAGGAACATTTGGCTACCTAATGGGCCATTTAAACATATGTAGAGGGATTTTATTCAATTGCCATTTTCAATGCATGTTTTCTGGTTGCGTTAAAAACTTTCCTATGCAAGAGGGCTGATGTTATAACAGTAAATTGTTATGCCACAGTGGTATTTTCACCAGGTAAAGAAAGCTTTTTATGGTTCACTGACTGAGGAGAATCAACCTCTTCACAATCTAGAACCCAAAGATCAGATCTTCTGTGAACATCAGAGAAAGACTGCCCTTGCCATCCGCACTGCAGCAAAACTTTAGGACCTTGAACTTTGGTTTCATAATCTCACAACTGAGAATGGTCCCTCCACACTCTCAGAACTGTACTCCTATTGGAACCCTTAAGGTAAAGCTAACCAGGGAAGTTTCTCCCCAAAAGAAGAAGGCATCCTTGATGTGAACAGCTTTTCCCAAGATCATGGATCAAGACTTCTCTACCATTATGAGACGCTTATCTTTCAATATTTTTCCCTTGCTTATGCCTCTATGAACAATAGAAGTGAAAAAGGAGGTATGTTTTGTGCACTTATGGGGTATACTTTTATTTGTGAAGGATTTTGCAGCCAGTCTTATACCTGGATAACCTTATACCTTGATGAGGGCCCAATGTAGGTGAAAAACTTAAATGGTACATATGTTGCTTCATAATCAGTCAGAAACAGAATATTGGTTCACTCCTCTTAACCCACACCACAAGTTAAAGAGAAAATTTCCAGGAGTGTTCCTTCACTCCTCTAGAATGACATCATTTGTTAGGTCCTTTTTCCATGGTTTGGAGTAAAAGAAGCAATGATTAGGAATGTATCCCTCATGATAGGCTCTATAGCAGATTCTACTCTAAAGGCTATAGTTACACAACAGACTTTAAATTCTTTTGTGAAATTTATGCTAAATAATAGAATCAGCTTAACAGAAAAGTATCTGTGCAGCCGCTGGCACTTGAAGACAATGGAAAATATATCAAATGCAGATTATAGACATTTCATTGTAGAGGATTAATGAAGAGACTGCTTAGTTGAGTAGACTTTTTATCTAGCTTATTCTTTGATCTATTTAATTTTAGGTGATTTGGTTTATGGGGACACCAGGTAGGGAGCATATGCCAAACTCTTGGTATTATCCTCCAGATAGTCATAGTAATAGTCTCCCTTGTAGGCTGTATTCTCTCAAAAGTTTTTAAATATTTGCATGCAGCCATATCTAGAATATCAAATGGTCTCTCTTCTACTGGAATGACAAGAGCTGAAAGAAATGTGACAGCATGAAGACACTGTACCCTATGAATGATGTGCTGAGGCCAGAAACCCAAAATGATGGTAACTGAGATTGATGCTAAGGCCCTAAGTTTTAGTTACACTCTCACCTAAGTGAAAACCTGACCAAAATGAGGGAATTTTTTTAAACAAAATTATGGGGTGCCATTGTTTTGGACTGAGCTCATTCTCTAGGCCCTAACAGACTAAACCAAATGAAAATGGAATCGCTCATGCTAAACGTGACATAATCAAACTAAGACCTTAAGAAAACACATAAGTCCTACAACAGACCAGGTTTTGCATTTCTCTCGTAAACAGGATGTTCCATAAGGAAGTACTCTCTACTCAGTCCTTGTTCCCACCTTGCAAAACACACTGTTCTGCTGTTTCCCGGTGAGTTCCAAGACCAAAAGAGTACCTTTATGATGGTGATAGTGACATCAATGACTAAAGTTTTGGTCAATGTCTCAAAATTGAGAAAATGACCAAAAGTGGGGAATTGTTAAATCAAGTTTAGCCTAAAGCTGCCTCCTTACAGGTTTTAAATCCAAAGGTTATCTTTACATCGTGAACTGTAACAAGTGGTGGTACAAATAGACTGTAGCTCAAACCTGTGCCAACCACTGAGTTTTGGTCAATCAAATGTAGCCAACTGTTTGAACCATGTTCAAATAAGGCAAACACTGAGCAGTAACCAATTCAGTTGTTTCTGTGCCTCACTTTCTTTTTTTTTTTTTTTTTTTGAGACGGAGTCTTGCTCTGTCCCCCAGGCTGCTGGAGTGCAATGGCATGATCTCAGCTCACTGCAATCCCCGCCTCCTGGTTCAAGTGATTCTCCTGCCTCAGCCTCCCGAGTAGCTGGGATTAGAGGTGGCTGCCACCATGCCTGGCTAATTTTTGTATTTTTAGTAGAGATGGAGTTTCACCATGTTGGTCAGGCTGGTCTCAAACTCCTGACCTCAGATGATCCACCTGCCTCGGCCTCCTAAAGTGCTGGGATTGCAGGCATGAGTGTCACTTTCCTTTTTCCATCCATAAATCTTCTTCCACCACAAGGCTGCACTGGAGTCTCTGAGCCTACCCTAGCTCAAAAGGCTGCCCAATTTGTGAATCATTCATTGTTCAATTAAACTCCTTTAAATTTAATTCCATTGAAGTATTTTATCATCATTTTCCTTGTTTTAAAAAATTACATTTCAAAACCTCGATGGCCTGCCATTACCTAAATACTCAACCCAGCATTTCAGCTCCAGAATAATCTGGAATCAACGTACACATTTAGGCTTCTCCTTTCCTACTTCTCTTCATGTAGACAAAACATTAGCAAAAACAAACACACTGCAGTCTTTCTTTCATTTCAGTACAAGTAAACAAATGTTTACAATATTTATAGAGATTATTCAGTGTTCTGGCTAGACAATCTCCCCCTCCTCTCATTTGTATTTAGTAAAACTATGTACATATCTATGCATCTACATACAATCCATTTCATTTGGACTTAAGGTAGACACTTTATCATTGTTTATCCACTCAATCATGCATTCAATAGGTGTTTATCAAGCTCATCCTCTGAACATACAGGTAACACAAAATCAAAGATTTTAAAGAATTAATCATCCAAGGGAGGTTGACAGAAACATAAACTACAGAGTAAAATACTATGTAATACTTTTGTGCTTGTCCCAGTGGCTGCTCCTGAAGAGTGCAACCTCACGCTAATGAATAATCTGCACAAGCCAGACACGAATCACCAAGAAGGAAGACTGCACACAGCCTGGCTCTTCATGATCAGTAGCCACCTCCTGGTTAAGCTTTTATGTGTAGTCACTGACCTGTAGCAAGTCCAGCAATGCTATTAGGACTCCCCTATTAGCACTCCATTCTCATTTTCTTCCTCTGTATCTACTTTAAGCACAGCCTCTCTATGTGACTTCTTTGATGCAGATGAAGGTCACCTTTCATGTCTGATTCAAACCACTCATAGAGATGCAGATCCAATGAAAAATACTTGGATTATCAAAAATCTATCAATAATCTCAATACTGTAATTATACAAAGTTTTCTAATACTACAATATATCAAACTATATATTTGATCAGCTTATTAATGTCATTAGTGAAGCTCATTGACCATATACAATGAACTAGATTTGGACACTCATTTCATTATGTAACCATTAAAACTGACTTCTTAGAAAAGTTTGGATAGCTGTGAGAAATTTCCTCTTTCACATATACTAGTTGAATTGTCATTTTGTTTTTTATATGTAATTTAAATAGAGCAACTGGGCTTGAGTCAGTGGGCATTTATTGACCATCTGCTGCATGCATATCCCTAGGTCATGGAAGAAAACTAAAAAACAATTCAAAGCAGAATTCAAGTTATAGCTTCAAAAATAAAATAAATAAGAAGGACTTTTTTCTTATTTGGTATCTAGCAAAAGAGTTTCCCTTTCTATGCCTAAGAAGTAAAGAAGCCTAGGATATAAATGTTTGATAATAATCTGAAATAAATATGTCAAGAAAGAAATTCAACTGCTACCTTAAAGCAAAAGAGCAGCTAAAAAGGAAATGAACCCGCCTGAATCTCTATTCTGGAAAAACCCATACAAATGACCTCATGATTTGTACGGCCTTGAGATGGCTCAGTTAAATAATCTTCAAGATATTATGGTTAACTCTCCCATCCCAGGATTCTTGAATGACAGTTTCAGGAAATGTTAGGGAACATTGAGGCAGAATGCCTTGTAATTTGTTGGTAAGTTCCAGCTTGAAGCAGGTGGTCTGTGAGGCCCTAACTGAGAAATTATTTTATTTATAAAGTGAAATGAAATGATATGTAAAATGCTTATTTTTGCTATATTAATAACAGGAACGATGATACAAAGTGCTGTGTTTTCCTTCTTTGCAACTGCCTCAGTACAAGCTGTGTCAGCATATGCTAGGGAGCAGTGACCAGGCTCCAGTTACTTTTTTTTGCTTATTAACTCAAAGAAGCAACTTCTCTAGTTCGTACACACTAACACAACTGTGATAGGCAGTGAGAACAGAAAACTGAAAGATATGAAAAGGAATGTGTTCTCATAAAACCTGCACAGTTAGATATATGGGCAGGGTGTGGTGGCTCATGCCTGCAATCCCAGCACTTTGGAAGGCCAAGGCAGGTGGATCACCTGAGGTCAGGAGTTCAAGACCGGCCTGGCCAACATGTTGAAACCCTGTCTCTACTAAAAATACAAAAATTAGCCAGGCATGGTGGCACATGCCTGTAGTCCCAGATACACAGGAGGCTGAGGCAGGAGAATCACTCCAACCCAAAAAGTGGAGGTTGCAGTGAGCTGAGATCATGCCACTGCACTCCAGCCTGGGTGAAAGAGTGAGACTAAAAAAAAAAAAAAAAAAACAAACAAACAAACAAAAAAAACAAAACAACCTGTACAGGTAGATATATGAGGGCTAGAGCAGAAGACAAATGAAATAATGAAGTTTATGGGGATTCTGAGAAAGCATGAAAGGAGAACAGATTCTTTTTCCTTTCCTTCCCAACTCCCACCTTTTCCTGGAAGAGTTCCCATTGAAATTTAGGAATATCTGTGATATCCGTCATCAGGAAAAAAGTATGAGATTGATGCCTATATACCATTCCTCAGATTCAGAGAAAGCTGTGGATGCTAGGAGCACGAGTCAAATTAGTAGCCAAGAGACAAGCTCACTCAGCAAAGGGAGGGCTCCTATAGTGTCTGGACTAAATAGGGCCTGAAGTTCACAGAATCTTTTGTGTCAGAAAGCTGCATAGACAATCAGTAGATTATCCAGAAGCTATCAAACATAGCCAGCATAACATATTGCTTGTTTCAGTAATATAAATAGTATACATATTTGAAGCCACACAGAGATAGCAGTGAGACCAAGGCATAGGCAACCCTCCTCCCTTCCCCATCCCACTCTAACTTACTATAGATATGCGTGGATACATATAAATATATATGTAGAGGTATTGATACACACACACACACACACACACGCACACACACACACAGAGCTTATAAGCAACTTAGAGGAAGAGAATGAAGAGAAATCCCAGCTGACTTTTGTAAAACCAACTGACTTAGAGAATCATAACTAAATTATGGAATGACTTTTGTATTAGACTGAATATCTGAAAGTTAAAAATTAATTTTCTGTTGCTAAGAAGAAGTAGGGAATCAAGGACAATAAAATCTATGTTCAGTTATAAAATAAAATTCTACTTTTTCACCTCTGAGAGTTACAGTCTGTCAAAATCACAAACTACCATGACAGTAGTATCTAATTTCTCTACTTTGTGTACAGGAATCTTGGAGAAGATTCGACTGATCCAATGGCTGAAATAGAAAGTGCCAGGAAGAGTTATTTTAGGTCAGGCTTCCTGAAAGTATAAAATAACTTCGTAAGAAAGTAAAAAATTAAATGGAATAAAAACGATATACCTCCTTCAATAATAAAATTATATGTAACAAAGTAAAAACCCTACGTAACAGTTCCTATACTAGTTTCCAAATTTCCCTACATTAACTTACCAGTTAAAATAATTCATACTCAAATATTCATTTATTCTATTCATTAATTCATTTGTTGTATTATTATGAAGCACCCAGAGTGTCAGGCATTGAGGCTATATAGACATAGCCTGTGTACAGAGATCCTGTGGTCTGATAGGGGGATTGATATAACACAGTGTGATAAACATGACAATAAAAAATGAACTAGATAGTAATAGCACAAGCTCAGTTCGGCTTGGTCCAGTAAGAGAAGGCTAGCCAGGGAGAAAAGGGAACAATGGCAAGCAGCAGAAAAATGCATGGATGTCTGCAACAATGGCACCTCCAGAGAACTGTTTAAGAAAAGTAATTTGCAGCTGGTCTCTGTGGTACCTCTGTGCTTGCCTCCATAGAACCCTGGAGCCATGGTAGTGACCCTCGGCCAAGAAAGGAATAAATTGTGCTACCTAGTGATTAAAGTATGCTGTTTAAAATCTGAAACTCCTCGAGGCATTTTGTATTAACCTGTCTACATTGTTTATTGAAAATGTATAAATTAGCTTCGGCTTCCAGCCAAGATGGAATAATGGGGACTGGAAATGAGAATCTGATCAAATACATGAAACAATAGCTTTTAAGACATTGGATCTAAAATAATGAAAGGCAGTGATCCTTAAGGACAGGAAACAAATGAGGTTGGCCCTACAGTCATCCCAGCTTAGTGTTTGAAGAGTTTCCAGGTGATGGTGCAGTGAGGGGGAACCCAAGCAAAACCCCAAGTTGAAGACCTGGAGCTAGGAGTTCTGGAAAGCCAAGATGGCTAGAGTTTACAGAGCAGTGGCAGAAGAGACAAGCGCTACACAGAGAGAGAACTACAAAGATCTTTGGAGGGTACTCCTGGAGTACTGAATTGAGTGCTGACCAACACTTGTTTGTGAGGAAATTACCTGAGTTTGAAGAAGAACCATCCAAAAGAGAAACCACTGCCTGGAAATCTTATAGTGCCAGGAATGGTGCCAATTTCCAGCAGCCACTGTGGGAAACCTTATGATTCACCAGATATTAGTCATAGCATTAAAAAGGGTCTTGCCTTAGTGGGTGCAAACTATAAATAAGCTAAATGCTGTTCTGGTGTCACCTAACAAAGCTTAAAACAAGACTAAAAAATTCAAACTGTTGTCTGGCATATAGTAGACAACCAAAACCTCATCCACCCAGGAAGCACAGACCCTCGCCCTCACTGCTTTGCCACTGGTCCACACCTGCCCTGAGCTCACCATGGATGATGATACCTCTGCACTTGTTGACAACTGCTCTGGTATGTGCAAGGCCAGAATCCTGGTCAAAGATGCCCCCGGACCTTCTTCCCTTCCATAATGGGATGCCTATGGGACAAGAGTTTGATGATAGGCATAGGGCAGAAGGACTGCTATGTGAGGAATGAGGTCCAGAGCAAGTGAGGCATCCTGACCCTGAAGTACCCCACTGAGCACTGCATCATCACCGACTGGGAAGACATGGAGAAGATCTGGCACCACATCTTCTACCATGAGCTGTGGCTCCCAAGGAGCACCCTGTGCTATTGACCAAGGTCCCCCTGAACCCCAAGGCCAACCATGAGAAGATGGCCCAGATCATGTTTGAGACCTTCAACATCCCAGCTATGTACATGGCCATCTGGGTCATGCTGTCCCTCTAGCCTCTGGCCATACCACTGGCATAGTGATGTATTCCAGTGGCAGGGTCACCTACAATGTGCTCATCTCCGAGGAGTATGCTCTTCTCTATGCCATCCTGCATCCAGACCTGGCTTGCCAGGACCTATCTCATGAAGAGACCTATCTCATGAAGCTATAGCTTCACTATCATGGCAGAGTGGGAAATTATGCATGACATCCAGGAGAAGCTGTGCTGGATCATCTTGGACTTCAATCAGGAGCTGACAGCCCCTTCATCCTTCTTTTCTCTGCCAACAGCCAGGTAATCACCATCTGCAACAATCTCTTCTTGATAGGCCCCGGCTCTCTTCCAGCCTTCTTTCCTGCATATGGAATCTTGTGGCATCCATGAAACTACTTCCAACTCCATCATGAAGTGTGATGTGAACATGCACAAGAACCTGTACTCCAACACAGTGCTGTCTGGTGGCACCACCATGTACCTGATCATCCTAGACAGGATGCAAAAGGAGATCACTGCCCTGGCTCCCAGCACAATAAGATCAAAATTATTGCACCCCATGAGCACACATTCTCTGTGTGAATCAGCAGCTTCATCCTGGCCTCCCTGTTGACCTTCCAGTGGATTTGGATCAGCAAACAAGAATACTAAAAATCCATCCCCTCCATCGTCCACCACAAATGCTTCTAGGCAGACTGTTACTTAGTTGTGTTATACTGTTTCTTGACAAAACCTAACTTGCACAGGAAACAAAATGAAATTGGCATGAACATATTTGTTTTTTCTCTGTTCACTTTGGAGTTTTTGACCTGGTGACTCAGGATTTAAAAATGAACAGTGACGGTGAGAGCGGTCAGTTGGAGTGAGCATCCCCCAAAATTCTACAATGTGGCAGAGGACTTTGCATTGTTCTTTTTTAAAAAAAATAGTCATTCTACATATCATGAGATGCGTTGTTGTAGAAAGTCCCTTGCCCTCCCAAAAGCCATCCCACTTCTCTCTAAGAATGGCCTAGTAACCTCCCCAGTCCACACAGTGGAGGTGACAGTGTTGCTTTCTTGTAAATTATATAATGCAACATTTTTTAAATCTTCACCTTCATATTTTTTTATTTTGTTTTATTTTGAATGACCAGCCATCATGGCCCCTCTTTTTGTCCCCCAGCTTGAAATGTATGAAGGTTTTTCATCTTCTTGGGAGTGGGTGGAGGTGTGGAGGCAGTTGATACCGGTACTGACTTAAGACCACTTCAATAAAAGTGCACACCTCAAAAAAAACATCAGTAAGTAAAATTTGGAAAATATAATCCATAATGAGGAGAAAAATAAATCAATTGAAACTGAACTAAAAATTATACAAATAATAGAATTGGTAAACAAAGATATTATGTTCAAGAAGCTTAAGAAATTTAATTGTGAATAGAAACATGGGAGATAGTTTTTAAAACTCAAATCAAATCAAACTTCCAGAAATAAAAAAATACAATGAGACAAAAAAATACAATGCATGGGATTAAAGGCAGAATAGATATGACAAAAGAAAAGATTAGTGAAGCTGAATACATGTTAATAGAAATTATTCAACATTTTCATATGTTATAGAAAAGACAGATGAGTAGTTTGCACCTGATTTAAGAAATTATGCAGTTTGCTTTTAGCTACATAACCAGTGGCTTATCAAAGACCTCTTGGTAAATTTGACTCCCTGAGACCAAAGTAACTTGCTCTATCTTGGTGATTCACAATCTGAAGATTAAACACATCTTGTCCAAAAAAAGATCTGTGATGTTTCCTCAAAAAATTAAATATAGAATTACCAAGTAATCCAGCAATTCCACTTATAAGCATATGCCAAAAACAAAAATTGAAAGCGGGGCCTTGAAAAGATATTTTTATGCTTATGTTCATAGCAGCATTATTCACAATAACTAAAGAAGAAACACACGTTCATCAACAGATGAATGAATAAGCAAAATATAGTATAGACATATGCAGTATTACCCAGCCTTAAAAAGCAATGAGATTCTGATATATGCTACAATAAGGATGAATCTTGAGGACATTACGTTAAATGAAATAGGCCAGTCACAAAAAGACAAATACTGTGTAATTACTTATAGTCAAAATCATAGAGACAGAAGATAGAATGATAGTTGTCAGGGGCTGGAGGGTGTCAGGAATGAGGAGTTATTGTTTAATGAATATATAGTTTCAGTTTTGCAAGATGAAATGAGTTTTGAAGATGGATGACCATAATAATTGTAAAACATTATGAATGTATTTAATACCACTAATCTGCACACTTCAGTGGTTAAAATAATAACATTTTATATCATGTGCATTTTAACGCAACTTTTAAAAATAGAAACCAAACAAAACTTAGGCAATCACCACCTTTTGCACATCTTTTATATATATATATATACTTTGAGTTCTAGGGCATATGTGCACAACGTGCAGGTTTGTTACATAGGTATACATGTGCCATGTTGGTTTGCTGCACCCCATCAACTCGTCATTTACATTAGGTATTTCTCCTAATGCTATCCCTCCCACAGCCATCCACCCCACGACAAGTCCCCATATATGATGTTCCCCACCCTGTGTCCAACTGTTGTCATTGTTCAGTTCCCGACTATGAGTAAGAACATGTGGTGTTTGGTTTTCTGTCCTTGTGATGGTTTGATGAGAATGATGGTTTCCAGATTCATCCATGTCCCTGCAAAGGACATGAACTCATCCTTTTATATGGCTGCATAGTCTTCCATGGTGTATATGTGCCACATTTTCTTAATCCAGTCTATCATTGATGGACATTTGGGTTGATTCCAAGTCTTTTCTACTGTGAATATTGTGCTGCAATAAACGTACATGTGCATGTGTCTTTATAGTAGAATCATTTATAATCCTTTTGGTATATACCCAGTAATGGGATGGCTGGGTCAAATGGTATTTCTAGTTCTAGATCCTTGAGGAATTGCCACACCATCTTCCACAATGGTT
>NW_026652284.1:65394758-65466684 GCF_009828535.3 Hylobates moloch
TGTCAGGTTTATCAAAGATCAGATGGTTGTAGATGTGTGGTGTTATTTCTGAGGCCTCTGTTCTGTTCCATTTGTCTATATCTCTGTTTTGGTACCAGTACCATGCTGTTTTGGTTCCTGTAGCCTTGTAGTATAGTTTGAAGTCAGGTAGTGTGATGCCTCCAGCTTTGTTCTTTTTGCTTAGGATTATCTTGGCAATGTGGGCTCTTTTTTGGTTCCATATGAACTTTAAAGTAGTTCTTTCCAATTCTGTGAAGAAAGTCATTGGTAGCTTGATGGGGATGGCATTGAATCTATAAATTACCTTGGGCAGTATGGCCATTTTCACTATATTGATTCTTCCTATCCATGAGCATGGAATGCCCTTCCATTTGCTTGTGTCCTCTTTTATTTTGTTGAGCAGTGGTTTGTAGTTCTCCTTGAACAGGTCCTTCACATCCCTTGTAAGTTGGATTCCTAGATATTTTATTCTCTTTGTAGCAATTGTGAATGGGAGTTCACTCATGATTTGACTCTCTGTCTGTTATTGGTGTATAGGAATGCTTGTGATTTTGCACATTGATTTTGTATCCTAACACTTTGCCAAAGTTGCTTATCAGCTTAAGGAGATTTTGGGCTGAGACAATGGGGTTTTCTAAATGTACAATCATGTCATCTGCAAACAGGGACAATTTGACTTCCTCTTTTCCTAATTGAATATTTTTTATTTCTTTCTTTTGCCTGATTGCCCTGGCCAGAACTTCCAACACTATGTTGAATAGGAGTGGTGAGAGAGGGCATCCCTTTCTTGTGCCAGTTTTCAAAGGGAATGCTTCCAGTTTTTGCCCATTCAGTATGATATTGGCTGTGGGTTTGTCATAAATAGTTTCTTATTATTTTGGGATACATTCCATCTCAAATACCTAGTTTATTGAGAGTTTTTAGCATGAAGGACTGTTGAATTTTGTCAAAGGCCTTTTCTGCATCTATTGAGATAATCGTGTGATTTTTGTCATTGGTTCTGTTTATTTGATGGATTACATTTATTGATTTGCATATGTTGAACCAGCCTTGCATCCCAGGGATGAAGCCCACTTGATCATGGTGGATAAGCTTTTTGATGTGCTGCTGGATTCAATTTGCCAGTATTTTATTGAGGATTTTCACATAGATGTTCATCAGGGATATTGGTCTAAAATTCTCTTTTTTTGTTGTGTCTCTGCCAGGCTTTGGTATCAGGATGATGCTGGCCACATAAAATGAGTTAGGGAGGATTCCTTCTTTTTCTATTGATTGGAATAGTTTCAGAAGGAATGGATCCAGCTCCTCTTTGCACCTGTGGTAGATTTCGGCTGTGAATCTGTCTGTTCCTGGACTTTTTTTGGTTGGTAGGCTCTTAATTATTTCCTCAATTTCAGAGCCTGTAATTGGTCTATTCAGATATTCAACTTCTTCCTGGTTTAGTCTTGGGAGAGTGTATGTGTCCAGGAATTCATCCATTTCTTCTAGATTTTCTAGTTTATTTGCCTAGAGGTGTTTATAGTATTCTCTGATGGTAGTTTGTATTTTTGTGGGATTGGTGGTGATATACCCTTTATCTTTTTTTATTGCATCTATTTGATTCTCCTCTCTTTTCTTCTTTATTAGTCTTGCTAGTGTTCTATCAATTTGTTGTTCTTTTCAAAAAACCAGCTCCTGGATTCATTGATTTTTTGAAGGATTTTTTGTGTCTCTATCTCCTTCGGTTCTGCTCTGATCTTAGTTATTTCTTGCCTTCTGTTAGCTTTTCAGTGTTTTTGCTCTTGCTTCTCTAGTTCTTTTAATTGTGCTGTTAGGGTGTCTATTTTAGATCTTTCCTGCTTTCTTTTGTGGGCATTTAGTGCTATAAATTTCCCTCTACACACTGCTTTAAATGTGTCCCAGAGATTCTGGTATGTTGTGTCTTTGTTCTCATTGGTTTCAAAGAACATCTTTATTTCTGCCTTCATTTCGTTATGTACCCAGTAGTCATTCAGGAGCAGGTTGTTCAGTTTCCACATAGTTGTGTGATTTTGAATGAGTTTATTAATCGTGATTTCTAATTTGATTGCACTGTGGTCTGAGAGAGAGTTTGTTGTGATTTCTATTCTTTTACATTTGCTGAGGAGTGCTTTACTTCCAACTATGTGGTCAATTTTGGAGTAGGTGTGGTGTGGTGCTGAAAAGAATGTATATTCTGTTGATTTGGAGTGGAGAGTTCTGTAGATGTCTATTAGGTCTGCTTGGTGCAGAGCTGAGTTCAAGTCCTGGATATCCTTGGTAACCTTCTCTTTCATTGATCTGTCTAATATTGCCAAATTATAAAGACAATCAATGCTAGGAAGAAACTGCATCAACTAATCGGCAAAATAACCAGCTAATATCATGACAGGATAAAATTCACACATGACAATATTAACCTTAAATGTAAATGGGCTAAATGCCCCAATTAAAAGACACAGACTGCCAAATTGGATAAAGAGTCAAGATCCATCAGTGTACTGTATTCAGGAGACCCATCTCACATGCAGAGACACATATAGGCTCAAAATAAAGGGATGGAGGAAGATATACCAAGCAAATGGAAAGCAAAAAAAAGCAGGGGTTGCAGTCCTAGTCTCTGATAAAACAGACTTCCAACCAACGGAGATCAAAAGAGACAAAGAAGGCCATTACATAATGGTAAAGGGATCAATTCAATGAGAAGAGCTAACTGTCCTAAATATATATGCACCCAATCCAGGAGGACCCAGATTCATAAAGCAAGTCTTTAGAGACCTACAAAGAGACTTAGACTCCCACATGATAATAATGGGAGACGTTAACACCTCTTGCACATCTTATAGTTTAGTTGTGGCACAAATAAGTGATAGGAAGATTGCTTCACTAGTAAGCAGACTCAAGAAAAAAAGGAGAAAGTTTTAGACCTCTCTGATGTTTGTCTGTACTATCTTTCTGCTGCTATGCCATATTTTTAATCTTTATTAAAGCCTTACATGAATATACTCTGCATAGTTTTGTCCTCAATTATATGACAATGTAATTGCAGAAAAGTGCACTGGTATTTTAGGAAGACATAGAGTGTTGTCCATAAGTGAGGTGAAGGAACAATAGAAAGGAATTGGATTTCTGTGGGTTTTTTGGTTTTTGTTGTTGTTGTTGTTTGGTGTGGGCATAGAATGAAATTTAAGAGGCAATAGAGTGAGGTGGATAGGAATATGGAGCCTAAGGTCATACTTCCTCTGATCATTTTCTAGCTGTGTGAACTTGAGCAAGTTGATTGACCTTTGTGTACCATAATTTCTTTATCAGTATCTTGGAAACCTAGCAAATAGTAAACATCATGTGAATGTGTAATGTGTAATTTGATTTTATTTCTATTCACAGTTTCATTGAAGTCTAAGGAAATATCCCTATTTCATTAATTTAATGCATTTATAATGTTATTCTTAAGTTTTGGATAAGATACTTATTTGGAAAACAAAAAAGAAAATGAAAACAAGAACCCCATAACAAAAAAAAGCTATATGTTACAGTGAAAAAAGTATTTTTTATCTACAATTTCTTGACCCCCATATAGTTATTTTTTAGAAATAAACATCAATTTCTAAAAAGTAATTTTGTCAACAGATCCTACATTAAATCCCTCAATAAATTGAATGTGTATTTTTTATCTTAAATAATGTAAAAGCAAATGTATTTAGAATATAGTTATAAAAGATATTCCAGTAACAAAGAAAGAAAGAAAATTGAGCAATTCACTGGGGAGAACAATGCTATACAGGGTGAAAAAAAACTCTCCTTTTAAATCACTAAATGGATTTATTATCTGTTATATCTTAGATGACTGCAGAAGGAGAGAAGAGACATTAATTTATATCACTATATTAGCCTGGGTTTTTTTAATACAAATATGTTATTTCTACCTGCTTCACTAGCCCAAGTGCTTATCTACACACATCAAGTTGTTAATAAACTTCCAGTAAATATAATACCATCTTTTAATTTCAACTGTAAAGAGGTCAACAGATTTTGCATTTTAAAATATTCTGTCTTCAAATAGTACCTTGAAAGTGAAAAATGCTAATTATCTCTAATAAAAACATAATTTATTACAGAACTTATTTGGAATGAATGGTGGAATGAGGTATTTTTGTCAAGAACTGTGAAGGGTTTGAAATTTTACTTTAATACGTTAGTCTGTTACTATTTTATTGATATTGACAGAAAACACAAAACTCTTGGGTCAGAGACAAGAAACTTTTTTACTTATGTTACAGCAAGCAATGTGAATCCCCATGTGTCAAATAGTCAATAGGTTGTGTTTTTTTTTTTTTTAACAGTTCCATTGCCAGAGAAAGCACTATTACAATTCTCTAACACAGGAACAGAAAACCAAACACCACATGTTCTCACTCATAAGTGGGAACCGAACAATGAGAACACATGGACATAGGGAGAGGAACATCACACACATGAGCCTGTCAGGGGTTAGGGAGATAAGGGAGAGACAGCTTTAGGACAAATACCTAAATGACAGGTTGATGGGTGCAGCAAACCACCAGGGCTCATGTATATCTATGTAACAAACCTGCACATTCTGGACATGTATCCCAGAATTTAATGTATAACTAAACATTTTTTTCAAAAAAGACAAAAGACAAAAAGTGTTGGCCAGGCTGTGGAGAAAAAGGAACACTTGTACACTGTTAGTGGGGATTTAAATTAGTACAGCTATTATGCAAAAATGTATGGAGTTTCTTCAAAACATTAAAATTAGAACTACCATATGATCCAGCAATTCCACTACTAGATATACATCCAAATGAAATGAAATCAGTATGTCAAAGAAATATGCACAGTCTCATGTTTATTGCACCAATATTCACAATAGCCAAATATAGAATCAACCTAAGTGTTCATCAACAAACGAATATATAAAGAAAATGTGTGTATATACACACAATGGAATACTATTCAGTCATAAAAAAGAAAGAAATCTTGACATCTGTGGCAATAGGAATGAAGCCAGAGGACATTAAATGAAAAACAAACAAACAAACAAAAACCCAGGCATAGAAAGACAGAGACAACATGTGCAAGGCTGGTTCAGTGTTTAAAAATCAACTAATGTAATCTATCATATCAATGGGTTAAAAAAAATTATATTTGTGCACACCTGTAGTTCCAGCCACTTGAGTGGGTGAAGCAGGAGGATCTCTTGAGCCCAAGAATTGGAGGCTGCAGTGAGCTATGATCACACCACTGCACTCTAGTCTGGGCAACAGAGTGAGATCCCAATTTTTTTAAATTATATAGTCATATCAATAAATCCAGGAAAAGCATTTGACAAAAGTCTAACACCTATTCACAATAAAAACTCTCAGTAAACCAAAAATAGAGGGGAATTTCCTCAAGTTGATAAAGCATATCTACAAGAAAACCTACAGTTACTATTAAACTTAATGGTGAAAAAGTAGAAGCTTTGCCACTAATATCAGGAACAAGTCAAGGATGTTTCCTCTCATCATGACTTTTCAACATTATACTGGAAGTCCTAGCTAACACAATAAAACACTAAAAGGAAGGGTAAAGTATATAGATTGGGGCAAAATAAATAAAATAATCATTGTTTGCAGATAACAGAATGATCTATGTGGAAAATTCAAATGAATAAACAACAGCAAAGAATGCTATTGAAACTAATAAGTTGTTACAGCAAATTTGCAGGATACAAGGTTGAAATAAAAGATCAATCAATTTTCTATATACCAGAAATTAACAAATGGAATTTGAAATAAAAAACACAATACCACTGTTATTAGCACCCAAGAATATGAAATACTTTGATATAAATCTAATAAAATGTGTCCAAGATCTATATGAATAAAACTCTGATAATCAAAGAAGTCAAAGAAGGACAAAATAAATTGAGAGATATTCCATGTCCCTGGATAGGAGGACTCAATATTGTCAAGATGTCAGTTCTTCCCAACTAGATATATGGATTTGATGCAATCTCAACCAAAATCTTTGCAGATTATTTTGTGGATATAAACAAACTGATTTGAGAGTTTATATGAAAAAGCAAAAGATCCAATATAACTAATATAGTATTGAGAGAGAATAATAAAATCAGAGGACTCACAGTATTCTATTTCAAGATTTACTTTAAAGCTACAGTAATCAACACAGTGTGATATTGTTGAAATAATAGGCAAATAGATCAATGAAACAGAATAGAGAGCCCAAAAATAAACCTATAGAAATAAAGTCCACTGTAAATTAGTAAAGCCATTATGCAAAAATGTATGGAGGTTCCTCAAAAAATTAAAAATAAAACTACCATATGATCCAGCAATTCTGCTTTTGGATATATATTCAAAAAATGAAATCAATATGTCAAAGAGAGGTCTACACTCTCATGTTCATTGCAGCATTATTCACAATAGCCATGATATAGGATCAACCTGTGTTCATCAATGGATGAATGAATAAAGAAAATATGTTAGATATATACACGGAACCCTATATTCAATCTTATAAAAGAAGGAAATGCTATCATTTCCAACAATGTGAATAAATCTGGAGGACAGTGTGCTAAGTGAAATAAGTCAAGGACAGAAAGGCAAATCCTGCATGACCTTACTTTATATTTGAAATCTGAAACACTGAAATTCATAGAATTAGAGAAGTAGAGAGTAGAACGGTGATTACCAGGAGCTGGGGTTGAGGGGTAGAAGGGAAATTGAAAATACATTGGTCAAAGCATACAAAATTTTACTTAGAAGGAATAAGTTCAGGAGAATTATTATACAACATGACTACAGTTATAGTTAATAACAATGTATTGCATAATTGAAAATTGCTAAGAGAATAAATTTTAAATTTTCTCACCAAAAAATAATAAGTACGTGAGGTAATTCATATGTTAGTTGATTTAGTCATTCAACAATGTATACATACATAAAAATGTTATGTTGTATATCATAAATGTGTACAATTTTTGGTCAATTAAAAACATAAAAATTAGAAAGAAAAAAAGAAAGAAAGACAATGTCAAGAGAATGAGAAAACCAGCCATAGACTATGAAGAAATATTTGCAAAAGACACCTCTGTTAAAGAATTATTATCCAAAACATACGAAGAGCTCTAAAAACTCACCAGTAAGAAAACAAACAACACAATTTAAAAATGGGCCAGGCTGGGCATGGTGGCTCACGCCTGTAATCCCAGCACTTTGGGAGGCCAAGGCAGGTGGATCACCTGAGGTCAGGGTTCGAGACCAGCCTGGCCAATATGGTGAAACCCTATCTCTACTAAAAATACAAAAATTAGCCAAATGTGGTGGCACATGCCTGTAGTACCAGCTACTCAGGAGGCTGAGGCAGATGAATCGCTTGAACCTGGGAGGCAGAGGTTGTAGTGAGCCGAGATCACACCATTGCACTCCAGCCTGGACAACAGAGCAAGACTCCATCTCAAAAAAAAAAAAAAAAGCCAAAGACCTTAACTGATATCTCATCAAAGAAAAAATATATATTACAATATATTACAAGTAAGTGTATGAAAAGATGCTCCACATCGTATATCATCAGAGAAATTTAAATTAAAACAACGAGATAGCACTACACACCTATTACAATGGCCAAAATCCAGAACACTGAAAACACCAAATGCTGGTAAAGTTGTGAAGCGGAAGGAACTCTTTTTCACTGCTGGTGGAGAAGCAAAATGGTACAGCCACTTGGAAAAACAATTTGGCACTTTTTCATAAAACTAAACATACTCCTACCAGGTGATCTATCAGTCATACTACTTGGTATTTACCAAAAGGAGTTGAAAACATCAACACAAAAACCTGAAAATTGATGTTTATAGCAGCTTCATTCATAATTGCCAAAATTTGGAAGGAACCAAATTGTTCTTCAGTAGGTGAATGGATAAATTGTGTAACATCCAGACAATGGACTGTTATTCAGCACCAAAAAGAAATGAGCTATCAAGCCATGAAAAGACATGGAGGAATATTAAACACATATTACTCCTGAAAGAAGCTATCTTCACAACAAAATTGACAGCACACTAGCAAAACTAATAAAGAAGAAAAGAAGAATCAAATAGACACAATAAAAAAGATGAAGGGGATAGCACCACCGATCCCACAGAAATACAAACTACCATCGGAGAATACTATAAACACATCTACACAAATAAACTAGAATATCTAGAAGAAATGAATAAATTCCTGGACACATACACCCTCCCAAGACTAAACCAGGAAGAAGTTGAATGTCTGAATAGACCAATAACAGGCTCTGAAATTGAGGCAATAATTAAGAGCCTACCAGCCAAAAAAAGTCCAGGAACAGACAGATTCACAGCCAAAATCTACCAGAGGTACAAAGAGGAGCTGGTTCGACTCCTTCTGAAACAATTGCAATCAATACAAAAAGAAGGAATCCTGCCTAGCTCATTTTATGAGGCCAGCATCATCCTGATACCAAAGCCTGGTAGAGACACAACAAAAAAAGAGAATTTTAGACCAATATCCCTGATGAACATCAATGTGAAAATCCTCAATAAAATATTGGCAAACTGAATCCAGCAGCACATCAAAAAGCTTATCCACCACAATCAAGTCAGCTTCATCCCTGGGATGCAAGCCTGGTTCAACATATGCAAATCAATAAACGTAATCCACCACATAAACAGAACCAATGACAAAAACCATGTGATTATCTCAATAGATGCAGAAAAGGCCTTTGACAAAATTCAACAGTCATTCATGCTAAAAACTCTCAATAAACTAGGTATTGATAGAACTTATCTCAAAATAATAAGAGCTACTTATGACAAACCCACAGCCAATATCATACTACATGGCTGGAAACTGGAAGCATTCCCTTTGAAAAGTGGCACAAGACAGGGATGTCCTCTCTCACACCACTCCTATTCAACATAGTGTTGGAAGTTCTGGCCAGGGCAATCAGGCGAGAGAAAGAAACAAAGGGTATTCAATTAGGAAAAGAGGAAGTCAAATTGTCCCTGTTTGCAGATGACATGATTGTACATTTAGAAAACCCCACTGTCTCAGCTCAAAATCTCCTTAAGCTGATAAGCAACTTCAGCAAAGTGTTAGGATAAAAAATCAATGTGCAAAAATCACAAGCATTCCTATACACCAATAACAGACAAACAGAGAGTCAAATCATGAGTGAACTCCCATTCACAATTGCTACAAAGAGAATAAAATATCTAGGAATCCAACTTACAAGAGTTGTGAAGGACCTCTTCAAGGAGAACTACAAACCACTGCTCAACAAAATAAAAGAGGACACAAGCAAATGGAAGGGCATTCCATGCTCATGGATAGGAAGAATCAATATAGTGAAAATGGCCATACTGCCCAAGGTAATTTATAGATTCAATGCCATCCCCATCAAGCTACCAATGACTTTCTTCACAGAATTGGAAAGAACTACTTTAAAGTTCACATGGAATCAAAAAAGAGCCCACCTTGCCAAGATAATCCTAAGCAAAAAGAACAAAGCTGGAGGCATCACGCTACCTGACTTCAAACTATACTACAAGGCTACAGGAACCAAAACAGCACGGTACTGGTACCAAAACAGAGATATAGACAAAAGAAACAGAACAGAGGCCTCAGAAATAACACCACACATCTACAACCATCCAATCTTTGACAAACCTGACAAAAACCAGAAATGGGGAAAGGATTCCTTATTTAATAAATGGTGCTGGGAAAACTGGCTAGCCATATGTAGAAAGCTGAAACTGGATCACTTCCTTACACCTTATACAAAAATTAATTCAGGATGGATTAAAGATTTAAGTGTTAGACCTAAAACCATAAAAACCCTAGAAGAAAACCTAGGCAATACCATTCAGGACATAGGCATGGGCAAGGACTTCATGACTAAAACACCAAAAGCAATGGCAACAAAAGCCAAAATTGACAAATGGGATCTCATTAAACTAAAGAGCTCCTGCACAGCAAAAGAAACTACCATCAGAGTGAACAGGCAACCTACAGAATGGGAGAAAATTTTTGCAATCTACCCATCTGAAGAAAGGGCTAATATCCAGAATCTACAAAGAACTTAAACAAATTTACAAGGAAAAAACAACCCTCTGAAAAAGTAGGCAAAGGATATGAACAGACACTTCTCAAAAGAAGACATTTATGCAGCCAACAGACACATGAAAAAATGCTCATCATCACTGGCCATCAGAGAAATGCAAATCAAAACCACAATGAGATATCATCTCACACCAGTTAGAATGGCCATCATTAAAAAGTCAGGAAACAACAGCTGCTGGAGAGGATGTGGAGAAATAGCAATGCTTTTACACTGTTGGTGAGGGTGTAAATTAGTTCAACCATTGTGGAAGACAGTGTGGCGATTCCTCAAGGATCTAGAACTAGAAATGCCATTTGACCCAGCCATCCCATCACTGGGTATATACCAAAAGGATTATAAACGATTCTACTATAAAGACACATGCACATGTATGTTTATTGCAGCACAATATTCACAATAGCAAAGACTTGGAACCAACCCAAATGTCCATCAATGATAGACTGGATTAAGAAAATGTGGCACATATACACTATGGAAGACTATGCAGCCATAAAAAATGATAAGTTCTTGTCCTTTGTAGGGACATGGATGAAGCTGGAAACCATCATTCTCAGCAAACTATCACAAGGACAGAAAACCAAACACCACATGTTCTTACTCATAGGTGAGAATTGAACAGTGAAAACAGTTGGACACAGGATGGGTAACATCACACATTGGGGCCTGTCAGGGACTGGGGGGCTGGGGGAGGGATAGCATTAAGAGAAATACCTAATGGAAATGACGAGTTGATGGGTGCAGCAAACCAACATGGCACATGTATACCTATGTAACAAAACTGCACATTGTGCACATGAACCCTAGAACTTTAATTTAAAAAAAAAGAAAGACGCTATCTGAAAACGCAACACACTGTATGATTCCAACTTTACAACATTCCAAAAATGGAAAAACTATGAAGTAAAAAGATCAGTAGTTGTCAGGTGTTGGTGAGAAGTAGTGGAAGGAGGAGAAAGATGAATAGGTTAAGCAGAGGATTTTTAGGGCAGTGAAAGTATTCTCTATGATACTATAATGATGAATACAGGTTATTATATGTTTGTCCAAACCCACAGAAAGTACAACCCCTAGAGAGAACCTCAAAGTAAGCTATACACCTTGCGTGATTATTATGTGTCAATATAGGTTTATCAGTGACAACAAATGTACCATTCCAGTGAAGGATATTGATAATGGGACAGGCTATGTATGTGTAGGAGTAAGGAGAGAAATTCCTATTCTTACCTCTCAATTTTTCTGTGTACCTAAAACTGCTTTTAAAATGTCTTATAAAAATCAATTACTCTTGCTTATGCCAACAATGCACAACTGGAATTTGAAATTAAAAGCAAAATCTCATTTACATGAGCATCAAAAAATAAAATCAGTGGGATCTAACAAAATGTATGTAAAGTCTACATGTGAAAAATTACAAAACTCTGATGAAAGAAATCAAATAAGATTTAAATAAATTGAGAGATATTCCATGTTCATGAAGTGAAAGATTCCACTTTGGGATGTTAATTTTTCCTAATTTGATCTATAAATTCTACACAATTCCAATCAATATCCCAGGAAAGTAGTTAGTAAAGATTGGAAAACTGATTCTAAAATTTATATGGAAAAGCAAACAAAAAGCAGAATAGCCAACATAATACTAAGGAAGAAGTACAAAGTTGGAAGCCTGACATTATCCAACTTCAAAACTTACTATAAAACTACGCTGATCAAGATTTTATGGAACTAGTGAATGGTGAATGGAATAGAATGGAATCCCAGAAACAGAACCACACATATATTGCAATCGTGCAAAGGTAATTGAATGGATCAACAATAGTCTTTGCAACAAGCAGTGCTGGAAAAATTGTACATTCATATGAAAAAAAAGAATCTAGACATGGACCCTACAACTTTCGTTAAAACGAACTCAAAATGGATCATAGACCTAAAAGTAAGATGTGAAATTAAGTGTAAGATTAGAGCAGCTGACATCTAAGATTTCTCTGGAAATCAATCCCATGGTACATGGTGGAGGAACCCTGGGAACTTTAATGTGGGAAGTCCCCCACTGGCAACTCAATTGGCCCTGAGCCCTTCCATATCCAATGGTGGGCCAGTCATATCCCAGATGCTTTTCATAGTCTGTGGCTAAGTAGAAGAGCAGAATTATTCTAGGCAGAGGTGGAATTGGGCAGGCCATGGTCATTATTCAGGGACAGTTGAGCACTTCCTCTCATTTCTCCTCTTTCACTGACCTAGATAAAGTTTCTCTCAAACAGTGGTGTATGTGTATTTTATGCATATTCTCTATGGTACAACCATCATTGCATTGTCCCACGGAGGAATACAGTCACTGCATGCCCTCACTAGGACATATAATTCAGCAATGTAACCTCACTGCTCATAACTCTTTTATCAATAGAAATTAGTTTCTTATTTGATATTCCTCTTATCTTATCAGAGAAGGAGCCACCAATGGCATTCAAGGCAAGAAGGAGAAAAATGCAACTGCATATCTCACTCAAGTGCCACTAACGCTGCTCTGGGACTTACCCTGTATTGCCCTTTTGGATTTGTCACAATAATAAGCCCATTTTTTTCTTGCCCCTATAGATGCCAGTCCCTCAAAATATGGTCACTGCAACCTCTAGGGGACAGGGAAATCAGGGTCTGTTTTCAGGTAGGGATATGAATAATCCAGTCTCCCACTCAGTCTCTTCTGCTCTTTGCCCCTTAAATCTAATGAGTATCTAAATCCTATTATTGCCTTCTGAACAAAGGTTTTTCAAATCCAGTAGTTATTTTTTTCAGAAATTCTCCTTATAAGTCAGACAATTATACCTCTGTAAGAAGAGTCTCTTAAAATATCATTTTTATCATTTTCTACTCTGCACATTTTCTACCCTGTGCAAATATTTTCATTTACTCTAGAGGGCTACAATCAGTGTTCAAACTGTTTAACCTTGTATTTATGGTTTACTGCTGTAACTTTATTAGCTTATTGCCTACAGACCTTTATATGAATTCTCCAATCTGGACAAATATCAATCATCAAAAGCACCATAGACTTCAGAAATCACCCAGCCTTCCTTGAGCTCAGAAGCCCCAAGTTGGCCTCTCTCCCCCAACTACTATCATTGAATTATTATCTACATAAATCACAAAGCCGAGAAACATATGAGCCTTGTGATTTATCTAATTTGAAAATAAATAGAGGCAAGACCTCAAGCAGCAGTAGAATCTGCACACACTGTCTCCAAGAAGAAATGGACTATAAACAAAGGTTAGGACTCAGAATGACTTTTTGAAAATCTCAATTTCTTGTCAATTTTCTAGTACATTGCCTTATATTAGTAAACTTTTTCCAAGCAATGATGAGTGGAAAGACTCCAAATCATCATATTTAGGGTCTTTATAAACACTATTATAAAGCCTAGACCAAATGTCACTAAGTCTCTGTGCCTTTCCCTGATGCTTTCCCATCAGCAAAAATCATGGGCTCTGTCATCCATGTCCCCTCCGAGCACCTTCCCACACTTATTTAAGTTTACATCCCCCAGTTTCCTTTCTGTGTGTTCATAATAATCTATGCATTCCTCATGGCAGTAAAATCCATTTTTTAGCCTCTTTTTGGTTCTTTGGAAAGGTGATTATCTTAGAAAAAAATTATTGCTTCTTCCAGTATTCTCCAACCTCCAATAAAGGAAGAGAGTCTGGCTCTGCCATATGTTGCTTGTATTATATGGCCATAATAACGTGTGGCACATAGAAAGGAAATTAAGGAATTCATAGGTATAAAATGCCTAGTTTCAAAGTAAAATATATGTGAATGTATTTTAAATGGAAGGAGAAACTAATGATGAAACACAATCCATTATTAACAAAAAGGTTTAGGAAGGGAGGCATTCCACCAAAGTATGTGTAAAAGTTCCTCTGACTTCTGTAGCAGACAGCTGAGGCTCCCTTTCTCCCAGACAATATTACAGAAGAGCCGAAAAGTAGAGCAGAGAGATAGATCTGGCACAACTGCATAGAAGCTCCTGAGGCCAGTCAGAGAACTACCCAAGGTCATTTATTCACATGAAATTACGTGAGGGTTTATTTTCTCTGTTTTATTTTTTCTGAAAATTGAGAAAAACAACACTTTAGGCAATCTTTCTTAGCATTAGGAATTAAATTTGAGAATTAACTTAACATGAACCCAAACATATATGGTATCCCATCTTAAATACAACAAACCTTTATTGATGGTCATCTGAGACTCTTCCTTTCTATCCTATCCCCTTCCTCCACTTACCTAACCCTGAACATTATCCCACTGGGTTCTCACCACTGCTTTTATATATATTTCTTTCATAGCTCATATCACATTTTGTTTTAATTATTTGTATATACTTGTATTTTCTATACTGCATTATGAAAAAAATTAATTAAATGTTCAAAACTTCAGAATAAATCTGATTTAACACATAGAAGACATACAAGGCTATTTGTTCTCTCATTTATGTATATTTCATTGATTCATTCACCTAATTTGTCAGATGTCATTAGTGTCAAAAATTCCCAGATTAAAGGCAAGGTACCCATCATTTTTCAGTTCCACAAGTCATTTTCTTATGTGCGTTTCTCCCTGATAGAGATAACATGCATTTTGTAGTTCTAATTGAGCTGGTAAGATTTTCATTTCTCTCCCCTCTCCCACCTCGTTCTAGACTCAGGAGAGATTTACAGATCTTATAGGTAAAATACATATTGCCTTTTTCTTTTTTGTATTAGCTTCATAGGAATCTGTCAAATAATTTAAGAAGAAGACTTAAAAACTCTTAGATCTTTTGATTAGGCAATTGTAGAAGACATTTAACATATTATTAATCATTTTATCAAATAGCATGTTATAAACAGTCATAAACTAGAATGAGCAGGATGTTATATTCTGCTGAGAATACTATTTTTTGATAACAGGTAAACACCCACTATATTATTAGGGCTACAATCTAAACACAATTATCTGCTACATTCAGATCCTTGGTTTAATGGTAGAAAATATCATCCCACAAACAGCATTACTCTCTAAGCTGCAATATTTAATTTTCCATATTCAGATCCCACAACAGATTAGTTGTGTTTACACTATAAAGTAATGAAATGGATGTTTTAGCAAGCATATCAGAATATATGCATTCAAATATGTGTCACCACTGAAAATAAGTCATCTTGAGATATTTGTATTTCAAGAATGTTTGTTTTCCCACAAACACTTATTATGGAAATAATAGAGGTAAGTTTAAGTTAGGGTGATAAAAAAGGAAGAAGTAATTAATTTTATTTAGATTTTTGAGAAAATTTTCAGAGAAAGGCTAGCATTCATGTATGGCCTTAAAAGATAAACAAATGTATTTCCCTGAGGCCCATGCAAAAGAGAATTATGAAAAGAAGGAGCCAGCTAAGATAATTATCAGTGGTTTAGTGTGACTCTGTGAGAAGAATGGTGAAAAGCTGAAGGAGATAAAAGAGATAGGGTTCAATAGGTAAGCAAAACAAAGGGGGTTCCTTGGTGTAATGGTTAGCATTCTGGACTCTGAATCCAACAGGTAAGCAAAGGCAAACTCACTGAAGGCATCATATGTAATGCAAAGAACACATAAAAGACTGGCACAATGGGATTTGCATTTAAAACAATTATTCTGGTTATAATATGGAGGACAGATTACAGAATTCTGAGGCTGGAGGAAAGACCAGTTCAGAGACAAGTGAGAGGTGAATTATTACAGTCAAAGCAAGGATTGACTTGATAATTATTTAGAAGATAGAATTAATGAGAGTTGGTGACATGGCACATAAAGACTCCTACAGAGTTGGAGGGGTGTAAGATGACTTGAGTTTCTGGCTTGTGTGATTGGATGGGTAGTGATGCTATTAGCTAGATAAAGGAATATAGAAATGGGTCATATGTGGGGAAAGTACACAGATTTGAAGATGTTCAGCTCTACAGGAGTGTGAAATTTTTCAACTGAATCTGATTGCAAGAGACTTATCAAGCCTAATTATATAAATATATGAATAATGAGGATATGAGTGGTAATGGAAACCATGAAATAGACAAATTCACCCAGAACACATATAAAGATAAGAAGGGAAAGCCAAGAAGGGATCGGAAGAGAAGGACAGTATTGCAAAGCAGACAAAGAAGTTGAGGGTAGGAGGAGATTCAGCAGCATTACATCTTAAAAGCCAACAGGAAAAACTTCAAGAAAAAAAGAAGTGGCAGGGAAAAGTAAAAATTACTAAACAATATGTTATGTGTTTTCTTCTATGCTATCTTATCTAATTTTCAAAACAAGCCTGTAAAGTAAGCATTTCCCATGCAACAGGTGGATAAAGTAGGACAACTTGCTCAAGATCAACAGTTAGCAATTTGTGGAATCAGGTTTGGACTGAGGTCCACCTGTCTCCAGGACACACGAATGCTATATAAAAGGAAAGAGAGGCAGAAGTACACTGTATGTGATAATTAGGGTATCATCAGTAGAGTGACCAGATAATAGTGGAAGTGAGGAAGTAGGTTTGGTGAACACTGACTTCATCTTCAAAAAGCTTGGCTTATGGGTTTTAGTGAAAGAAGATCCTAGAGCTAAGGGACTTTATTTTTCCAAAACAAGAGGAACTAGGTCATATTGATGAGAAAGAACCAATAGAAAGAAAGAAGTTACAGTTGCAGAATAAAGATAAGTATGCATGGTCTTTAAGGAGATGGGATGAATTGGGGTTTAGGACACAAGGTCAAAGATTAGCCTTGAAACTGTACCTTCCTATGATCCTTAGCTTCAAGGGAAGTCACTAGAGTTATAATTCCAAATTGTGTTCTTCTCTAAGTGGGTTAGAGACATTCCACTAAAAAGGTGGAAGGGCTCATGGCCAAATGTTTTTTGGGAAATGCTGGCTAAAGATCCTTAGATCCTTTACTAAAGAACTTTACAGAGCCATTAACATATTAATGTGCATCACGAATATCCACAATAAGAAAACATAGTATTTCCCAAATATATTTAATCTCAGGAACTATTTATTTCCTTATGGCATTCACTGGTCTATAGGAAACAGTTTGAGAAATGTTACACCACAGTATTTGCATTCTAATTCTTCAGTGAAGAACTTTGCTATGGCAAAGTGACCCCCACCTCCCCCCCAAGAAAAACACATTTTTCTTGCACCAATTTTCAAATAAAAACTTTCCTCTGAGGGCTGAAGGAATCCAATGTAGTATATTAAATTAATATTTGGATTAGTTCCTTCTTCTTCTTCCTCTGAGAAGCAGACACCCAAGACATGTTTAGACATACCTGGGATATATCAAGGGAGATGGCTGCGAGGAAAAAAAAAAGATGGGGAGAGGGGAGGAGGGTGAACTCATGAGACTGTGATACAGCTCTGACCCTTATGATGCAGAGAGAGGAAGAGAAGGCTGGTATGAACAGTCTCAAACTACAGATCTAACAAAGTTTTGACCAGACCAATAAGGACTCCTGGAGCTAAAGTCACCCATTAGAGGGGTCCCACAGGAAGGATCTGCCTTAATATCCCTGCCAACTCAGTCACAGGGAGAGAATGTCCTGTGGGAAGTGTGGCCTCCATACAAATGCAGTGGTGGAGTCATAGATTTGTGGTATGTTTTCATGAATGTCACAGTCTACCCTAAACTGCACCTCTTCCATGATTCCGATGAGTCTCTTATGGGAAGGAATATTTTGAAAGGGAATTTAGTGGGACAAACTACAGCCACCATTGCTGTAGCTGATCTCAGGGTCACAACTAGTATTCACCCCTTTCCTCCTCCAACCTTCATTCTAAATTCCCTTCATTCACAGTTACCACTCTGGCAGGTTGTAGTGGCTTTCTTGATGGTATAACCCAAACCCACATCCCAAAAGAGTCTGAATCCTTGGTAATCACATCTTTTCTGGTCCAGAGTTGTTGCATGTGTTTGTTTACACTTATGAAGGAGTGAAGATGTACCAGGAGAAATCAATGTCAATCGCCTGACTTCCACATGTATTCCTCCCTATGCAAAACCATGCTATGTCTTCCTGCTGATCAGCATCAATTACCTCTTCCAAAATGGTTACTTTCCCTCTTGTCTTCTGGTTCCTGGACACCAGGTATCTAAAGTCCCCTGGCAGCAGCCATAGCTTAATGTTCAATTGAGCCTTTCATGTGTCTGCTGGCAAGAGTGAGCCTCTTTGGGGAAACAGGCCTTCCAACCCTGCAGTGTGAAGACGTGTGGACAGCAAGCACACATTCCCCAGTTATCACCAAGAGTGATTGTTAGTGGGTCGCTCCTGCTCGTATCCCTTTTCTCCTGGAAACGTACACCCTTTCTATTGTGAACAGAGCTTCATGTAGAGGTCTCTGATGGCTTCCCATCTTTCCAAATTGTTCCTCTGTGCAGGCACTATAGCTTTGCCTTTTGAAGGCCATGCCAGCATTCTAAGAGGCCATCAGCTTTTGAATGTTGTATCCATGGTACAATCTAAGGTTTTGGTGAGAGAAAAAAAGCCACAATAACAACAAAAATTCAATATATGTATATGCCTACAGATATATTTTATTTTATGATCATGGAGAAAAATACAAAAGGATACATATTGTTAATGTCAGTTGTTTTGGAAGGGGATGAATTGTGGACAGGCAGGGCATGAAGTAAAGGGTAATAAAGAAACCACCAAAGGGTAGGGGGAATACTGCCCTAAAAAAAACAGTATATACAATGTAATCAACTTTTAAAATATTAAAGCATCGTGAGAAAATCAAATAAAATAAAATGAGTGCAATACAGTCATACCTAGTAAACTAGAATCATATCTAGTAAACTAGAAATTGCCAAAGAATCATTTCTCATCATTTTAATATTTGCTTTTTCACACTTATCAAAGACAGCTATAGCAAAGAGAAGAAAAGGGAGGAGGGATATACTAGGAGGACGCAGAGTAGTTGGAAGTCTCCTCTGGCAACAGCTATTAAGACCCCCTGAAGAAAAGGGTCTCCTTAAACAAAATTAGCCACGGCTCCGTTTCATCTTTAATACAGATAGGGAGTCCCTATGACTTATAGTTCTAACGAGAACACTTTTTAAAGTTAAAGGAAACACTATTTATAATTACTTTGAGACAACAGACATATTGTATTTCTCCAATTAAATCAGGATATGTGATCGCCCTAATTATTGGATGGTAGAGACAGAGAGAATGGAGGCATTGGGAACTACAAGAAACAGAAACTACAAATTGCCCTCCAGGAATTACAATATGAATAATGAAAAAAATGAGTGATTCTAAAACACAGATCTAGATGTGATATAACTCAGGTTTAAGAGAGAAACACAAATGTCACAGTGATGATAGTCTGGCGGAGCTATTTAGGAAAGCCTAGGAGAAATTGATAAATTTCTGTGAACCATTTTGTAAATTTTTTTTCTCAAAAAAAAAAGCAGGACAAGACGTTCATTTTTAGTTTTATCTTTGCTAGCTGCCTCTATTACAAATTTCACCTGTCAATTAGAGAAGGATAAATTACAAATCAAACTTAGACCTCCAGTTTCCAACTACGAAGCTTAATAAGCAACATAGCAATAATGAATGGTAGTGGATGAACTCATTTCTAGTTTCAGACTAACGAATGAAATAGATTTTTATATTTGTAAGTACAATAACAATTTTGTATTACATATAAAGCAACCACTGTACTCTCAGGAGTTTCTACATGAACGCATCAATATTTTCCCCCTTTGATTTTACATCTTCACTCTTTTTTTGGTCCATGAAATTTTTATGTTCAATTTTTGATCAGGTCAAAATGTGTTCTATAATAGGTCTATGTTGATTCAGTTAAAACCTTGATATGCATACGAAGCACAGGAATCACATTAAAATTCATGTTTTATACAGCACGTCTGAGGAAAGGCATCAGTTCACCATGAGCTCCCCGGTGAAGCTGATGCTGCCGACCTATGAACTCACACTTTGAAAAGCAAGGATCTATGTTGTTCTTCTACACCCCCAACCTCATAATCTACTTGTTTGGCCTCATAACCCAAATCCCAGGAAATACAGAGTAAGCTGAAACATCTCTGATTATGATTCTACCAACCACCTTAGGAAACTTATAACAGATAGATGATGTTTCGGCCGGTGTGGGGGCACTCAGAAGCAAATTTGTCTGAAAAGTTTACCAGATAGTTCTAATGGCCAGGCAGGTTTGTAAAATACTAACTTAAATTATAGTTGAAACAAATATGATAACACCAGAATACTCACATAATTCAGATGGCTACTCAACTTGTCTCTGTTTACAGCAGAAGAAAAATGTTCAGTTTCTACACCATCGGTGCTATCTATGAACATTGAATTCCCGAGGATATACTATTATTTTCCAAGTGGAACTTGAACAATGTACCTGGGTATATATTCTCTTTAAATGCACTTGCGTCCACAGTAGGACCTGTTGTAATATTCCCTGAAGTGAATGATGCAGTTTCTAATTCAATTATTTTCATTTTATTCCAAGTCTTCATAAGAATCAAGACTGTCAAGTATAAAATGTATCAGCATGTGCCACTCTGAGCTGAGTGAGAGAATGAATTTACCACTTATCTTTTTCTAACCAATGCTCTTTTAATCACCTTCTCAGTTTCCTTTGACAGGTGGATGTGCTCCAGAGCTTCAGAAGGGCTTTATGATTTAAATCAATTTCGTATATTAAAATGACTAACAGGCCAAATTAGCTCGTATTTAATTGGTTCACTGAGTATATTAATATTAATGTTATATTATTTTTAATAGTAACATCTGTCAATTTTTGAATGCCCATGACATGCTACGCTCTATGCTAAAATTATTATGCTTACATTAATTATCAATTGTAGAACTAAGAAGAATAATGCAAGATGACTAATACTAGAACCATTTTATAAATAAGAAAAATGGGGGTTGGAGAAGTTGAGTATCTTGGCTTCTGTTGAATATGAACCCTTATTTTAATCCATATCTACCTCCATCTTGTGCAGGTAATATAAGTTCCACTATGACATCCAAAACCTGTGAGTTGATGAAACTGAAGCAAAGATTCTATTTACTTTATAAAATGTTCAAGCAACCACAGCAGTCATTTTGTATGCTCCAAACAAGTGAGTGCACACATCCTTTAAGTTAGTGATCTAGTGTTTTAGCTTCACCCTAACTTTCTGCATAGTATAGATCCCACACTATAGTTTCACAAGCAATAGCATTCATAACCACTACTCACAGTGTTACTAGGAGGAAAGTCTAACAAGCTTTAATTTTTATGTACAAAGGGGGATAATACCCTGATACCAGACCAGAGCAGTTTGGAGAGTTCAGCAGGAGATGCACAAGAGGGTGTAGGGAGTCTTCGCAGAGGTGGAAGGCAGGACCAATAAGAGTGAGTTACCCAAAAAACAGAGCTCCACCTGGAAAGAAACTTCTGAGAGTAGATATTATGCCTGATGGATCATAACACCAACCAAGGGGATTACAATGAAGGGTCCCAGAAAGTGAATCTGTGGGCGAAAGAGAGTCACCTTAGAAGGTTGAGGTTGTACTGTTTAGAGATAGCAACTACTAGCACAGGATAGAGAAGAAAGGAAGTAGTTTACAGTATGATTCAGCTGAAACAAGATAGATTCTGAAAATCAAAGGTAGCCTGACCATAAAAAAGCATCATATATTAAAGAAACTATTATTCACAGAGCAACTGAAAAAAAATCCTTGAGAAGAGGAAATGAAACAGACACAAACAGCGTCACCCAAAATAATATTTAAAAAGTCAATCAAAAAAGATAATTGTATTCATTTCTTAGAGCTACCATAACAACGTACTACAAACTGAGTGGCTTTAAACAACAGAAACTTAATTGTCTCACAGTTTAGGAGGCTAAAGTCCAAAATCAAGGTGTCAGCAAGGCCACGCTCCCTCTGAAACCTGCAGGGAAATCAATCCTTCCTTGCCTCGTCCCAGCATCTGGTGGTTTGCTGGCACTCTCTGGTATCTTTGGCTTGCAGCTTCAGGACTCCAATCTCTACTTTTGTAGTCAGATGGCATTCTCCCTGTGTGTTTGTTTCTTCACATTGCTGATTTCTTATAAGGATGCCGTTCATACTCAATGAGGGGCCCACCCTACTACAACATAACTTCATTTTAACTAGTTACATCTGTAATGACCCTATTTCCAAATAAAGTCATATTCTGAGGTACTTGGGGGTTATGACTTCAACCTATCTCTTTTAGGGGAGTGCAATTCAATCAATAACAATTACATATGTAAGTACATGATAATATATGTATATATACATATGTTTTCCCCAGAAGTGTATATATTTTTCCATATCAATATATATCTTTCCCCTGAAGAAGAAAACTAAAATAATTAAGCATAAAACATGTTTAAAATTATAATTCAAAATTCAAGAAGCTTTCAAGAAATGAAAACTTGAGAAATAAAAAAGACCTGTGTATATATTGCAAGCAGATACTACATATCTGGTAAAATGACAAAAATGTTAACTCGAGCATATCGTGATAAAATTATTAAACTTAAAAAAAATGCTTTGGATGTCTAGGCAGAAAAAAAAAAGTTACTTAAAAAGAAAAGAAAATTAGATTGCCATACTTTTCTGTGCCTAAACATTAAAGTCTAGAAGAAACTCCAGCAACAGCTACAAGGTACCAATGGCAATGAATGTGAGATTCTAATCTAGATTAGATTAGAATTAGAATTATATTAGAAATTCTAATCTAGTCCAGCTGACCTTCAGTACAAAAAAAATGGCAAAATGCAGAACTCAGGAAATATTATGTCCCTAATCTCTTGAAGAATTTACTAGAGAAAAATCTTGATTTAACTAGTAAATGGTTGGGAAAACTTCATAAATAGGACTAATGATGAGGAATGAATTTATTTAACTATAGATTTAAGACTAAAACAAAATTCCAGATTGGTGGTGTTAAGCTATGTCCACAAATTATTTGATATGCTCCTCCAAGAGGCCTCCAGTTTGTGTGGGCTGGACTTAGCAGCTCCTTCCAAATGGAAAAAGCAAAAAGCAGAAGTGATGGTTTGTGGCTTGAAGACTAGGTCATTAAAAAAAAAAAAAAAAAGCCTGGCATTCCCTTTCTTCAGTTCACTGACTATTTTAGTCAGTTTGAGCTACTTGCCCTGAGAAACATCATCACCATAGACTGTGTTATTCATAACAACAGAAATTTGTTTCTCACAGTTCTGGAGTGATTAATATACCAGCAAGGTCTGGTTCTGGTGACGGCCCTCTTCCAGATTGCAGACTGCAAACTCCCCATTGCATCTTCACATAGGCAGAAAGGGAAAGTTCTCTGGGATTCCTTTTATAAGAGCACTAATTCCATTTATGAGGGCCTCAGCCTCATGACCTAATTACCTCCCAAAGGCCCCATTTACTAATACCATTACACTGTGGGCAAGGAATACAACATACGAATTTTGGAGGGAAACAATCATTCAGTCCACAACACTTGTTCTTTTTTTCTTCCTGACAAATGAGATTTTTTAAAAAAAATTTTATTTCCATAGGTTTTGGGGGAAAAGGTGGTATTTGGTTACATAAGTAAGTTCTTTAGTGGTGATTTGTTATATTTTGGTGCACCCATCACCCCAGCAGTATATGCTGAACCCTATTTATAGTCTTTTATCCCTCACCCCCTTCCCACTCTTTCCTCCTGAGTCCCCAAAGTCCATTGTGTCATTCTTATGCCTTTGTATTCCCATAGCTTAGCTCCCACTTATGAGTGAGAACATACGCTGTTTGGTTTTCCATTCGTAAGTTACTTCACTTAGAATAACAGTCTCCAGTCTCATCCAGGTTGCTGCGAACGCCTTTAATTCATTCCGTTTTATGGATAAGTATTATTCCATCATATATATACCACAGTTTCTTTATCTGCTCGTTGATTGATGGGCATTTAGGTTGGTTCCACATTTTTGCAATTGTGAATTGTGCTGCTATAAACAAGCATGTGCAGGTATCTTTTTTGTATAATGATATCTGTTCCCCTGGGGAGATACCCAGCAGTGGGATTGCTGGATCAAATGGTGGTTCTACTTTTAGTTCTTTAAGGAATCTCTGCACTGTTTTCCACAGTTGTACTAGTTTACATTCCCACCAGCAGTGTAGAAGTGTTCCCTTTTCACCACATCCATGACAACACCTATTATTTTATTTTTTGATTATGACCATTCTTGTGGGAGTAAGGTGGTATTGCATTGTGGTTTTTATTTGCATTTTCCTGATCATTAGCAATAGTGAGCATTTTTGCATATGCTTGTTGGCCATTTGTATATCTTATTTTGATAATTGTCTATTCATATCCTTAGCCCAAGTTTTGTTGGCATTGTTTGTTTGTTTCTTGCTAATTTGTTTGAGTTCATTGTAGATTCTGGATATTAGTCCTTTGTCATACGTGCAGATTGTGAAGATTTTCTCCCATTCTATGGGTTGCCTGTTTACTTGGCTGACTGTTCCTTTTGCCATGCAAAAGCTCTTTAGTTTAATTATGTCCCTGCTATTTATCTTTGTTTTTATTTTATTTGCTTTTGGGTTCTTGATCATGAAATCTCTGCCAAGACAATGTCTAGAAGGGTGTTTCCAAAGTTGTCTTCTAGAATTTTTATAGTTTCAGATCTTAGATTCAAGTCTTTGACCCATCATGAGTTGATTTTTGTATAAGGTGAAAGAAGAGGATCCAGTTTCATTCTCCTACATGTGGCTAGCCAATTGTCCCAACACAGTTGTTGAATAGGGTGTCCTTTCCCCACTTTATGCTTTGTTTTGCTTTGTCAAAGATTAGTTGGCTATAAGTATTTGGGTTTATTTCTGATTTCTCTATTCTGTTCCATTGGTCTATGTGCCCATTTTTATATCAGTACCATGCTGTTTTGGTGACTATGGCCTTATAGTGTAGTTTGAAATGAGGTAATGGGATGCCTCCAGATTTGTTCTTCTTGCTTAGTCTTGCTTTGACTATGTGGGCTCTTTTTTGGTTCCATATGAATTTTAGGATTATTTTTTCTAGTTCTCTGAAGAATTATGGTGGTATTTTGGTAGGGATTGCATTGAATTTGTAGATTGCTTTTGGCAGTATATTCATTTTCACAATATTGATTCTATCCATCCATGAGCATGGGGTGTGTTTCCATTTATTTTTATCATCTATGATTTCTTTCAGCAGTGTTTTGTAGTTTTCCTTGTAGAGGTCTTTTACCTCCTTGGTTAAGTATATGTTCAAGTTTTTTTTTTTTTTTGCAGCTATTGTAAAAGGGGTTGAGTTCTTGATTTGATTCTCAGCTTGGTCGCTGTTAGTGTATAGCAGAGCTACGGATTTGTGTATATTAATGTTACATCCTGAAACTTTGCTGAATTCATTTATCAGTTAAAGGAGCATTTTGGAGGAGTCATTAGGGTTTTCTAGGTATACAGTTTTATCATCAGCAAACAGCAATAATTTAAATTCCTCTTTACTAGTTTGAATGTTCTTTATTTCTTTCCCTTGTCTTTTTGTTCTGGTTAGAACTTCCAGTACTATGTTGAATAGAAGTGGTGAGAGTGGGCATTCTGGTCTTGTTCCAGTTCTCAGAGAGAATGCTTTCAACTTTTCCCTATTCAGCATTATGTTGGCTGTGGGTTTGTCATAGATGGCTTTTATTACATTGAGTTATGCCCCTTGTATGCCGATTTTGCTGAGAGTTTTAATCATAAAGGGATGCTACCTGTTGTCAAATGCTTTTTCTGCATCTATTGAGATGATCATGTGATTTTTTTGTTTTTAATTCTGTTTATGTGGTGTATCACATTTATTGAATTGCATATGTTAAACCATCCCTGCATCCATGGTATGTAACCCAGTTGATCCTGGTGGATTATCTTTTTGATATGTTGTTGGATTTGTTTACCAGTATTTTGTCAAGGATTTTTACATCTATGTTCATCAGGGAGAATTCAGCTATGAATCCATGTGGCCTTGGACTTTTTTTGTTGGTAATTTTAAAAATTATTATTTCAATCTCATTGCTTGTTATTGGTCTGTTCAGAGTATCTAATTCTTCCTGATTTAAGTTGGGAGGGTTTTATATTTCCAGGAATTTTCCATCTCCTCTAGGTTTTCTAGTTTATGTGCCTAAAGGTGTTCATAGTAGACTTGAATGATATTTTGTATTTCTGTAGTGTCAGTTGTAATATCTCCCATTTTGTTTCTAATTGAGCTTATTTGAATTTTCTTCTTTTCTTGATTAATCTTGCTAATGGTCTATCAGTATTATTTATCTTTGCAGAGAACCAGCTTTTTGTTTCATTTATCATTTGTATTTTTTGTTTCAATTTCATTTAGTTCTGCTCTGATCTTAGTTATTTCCTTTATTTGCTGGGTTTGGGTTTGGTCTGTTCTTATTTCTCTAGTTCCTTGAGGTGTGACCTTAGACTGTCTACTTGTGCTCTTTCAGGCTTTTTGATGTAGGAATTTAGGGCTATGAACTTTCCTCCTGGCACCACCTTTGCTGTATCCCAGAGATTTTATTAGGTTGTGTCATTGCTATCATTCAGTTCAAAGAATGTTTTAATTTCCATCTTGATTTCATTGTTGAGCTAATGATCATTCAGGAGCAGGTTATTTAATTTCCATGTATTTGCTTGGTTTTAAAGGTTCTTTTTGGAGTTAACTTCTGGTTTTATTTCCCTGTCATTTGAGAGAGTACTTGATATAATTTCAATGTTCTTAAATTTATTGAGACTTGTTTTGTGGTCTATCATATGATCTATCTTGAAGAAAGGTCCATGCACTAATGAATAGAATGTATATTCTGCACTTTTTGAATAGAATGTTCTGTAAATATCTGTTAAGTCCATTTGTTCTAGGGTATAGCTTAAATCCATTGTTTCTTTGTTGACTTTCTGTCTTGATGACTTGTCTAGTGCTGTCAGTGGACTATTGAAATCCCCACTATTATTGCGTTGCTGCCTATCCCATTTTTAGATCTAGCAGTAATTGTTTTACAAATATGGGAGTTTCAGGGTTAAATGCATATATATTTAGAATTGTGATATTTTCCTGTTGGACAAGGTGTTTTATCATTATATAATGTCCCTCTTTGTCTTTTTTAACTGCTGTTGCTTTAAAGTTTGTTTTTTCTGATATAAAAACAGCTACTTCTACTCACTTTGGTGTCCATTTGCAGGAAACGTCTTTTTCTACTCCCTTACCTTAAGTTTATGTGAGTCCTTATGTGTCAGATGAGTCCCCTGAAGGCAGCAGATCGTTGGTTGGTGAATTCTAATCCATTCTGCAATTCTGTATCTTTTAAGTGGAGCATTTAGGCCATTTATATTCAATGTTAGTATTGAAGTGTGAGGTACATTTTATTCATCATGCTATTTGTTGCCTGTATACATTGTGTTTTTGTTTTGTTTTGTTTTGTTTTTTGAGATGGAGTCTCACTCTGTTGCCAGGCTGGAGTACAGTGGAGCAATCGTGGCTCACTGCAACTTCTGCCTCCTTGGTTCAAGCAATTCTCCTGCCTCAGCATCCCGAGTAGCTGGGATTACAGGCATGTGCCACCACACCCATCTAATTTTTGTATTTTTAGTAAAGACAGGGTTTCATCATGTTGGTCAGGATGGTCTGGATCTCTGGACCTCGTGATCTGCCCGCCTCAGCCTCCCAAAGTGCTGGGATTACAGGCATGAGCATCCATACCCAGCCTACCTTGTTTTTTCTAATTGTATTTTTTGTTTTATAGGTCTTGTGAGATTTATGCTTTAAAGAGATTCTGTTTTGATGTATTTCCAGGATTTGTTTCAAGATTGAGCAATTCTTGTAGTGCTGACTTGGGAGTGGTGAACTCTCAGTATTTGTCTGAAAAATATTGTATTTTTCCTTCATTCATGACGCTTAGTTTCACTGGATACAAAATTCTTGGCTAATAATTGTTTTGTTTAAGAAGGCTGAAGATGGGGCCCCAATCCCTTCTAGCTTGTAGGGTTCCTGCTGAGAAATCTGCTGTTAATGTGATAGGCTTTCCTTTATAGATTACCTGGTGCTTTTCCCTCACAGCTCTTAAGATTTTTTTTCCTTCATCTTGACTTTAGATAACATGATGACAGTGTGCTTCAGTGATTATCTTTTTGCAATGAATTTTCCAGGTATTCTTTGAGCTTCTTGTATTTGGGTATCTAGTTCTCTAGCAAGACCAGGGAATTTTCCTCGATTATTCCTCCATATTTGTTTTCCAAACTTTTAGATTTCTTCTTCAGGAATGTCAATTATTCTTAGGTTTGGTTGTTTAACATAATCCCAAACTTCTTGGAGGCTTTGTTCATTTTTTCTTATTAATTTTTTCTTTGTCTTTGTTGGATTGGGTAAATTTGAAAACCTGTCTTTCAGCTCTGAATTACTGTCTTCTGCTTGTTCAATTCTATGCTGGGACTGTTCAAAGCATTTTGCATTTCTCTAAGTGCATTCTTTATTTCTTGAAGTTTTTATTGTTTTTTATTTATACTGTCTATTTCACTGAAGATTTATCCCCTGATTTTTTTATTATTATACTTTAAGTTTTAGGGTACATGTGCACGACGTGCAGGTTTGTTACATATGTATACATGTGCCATGGTGGTGGGCTGCACCCATTAACTCGTCGTTTACATTAGGTATATCTCCTAATGCTATCCCTCCCCGCTCCCATCACCCCACAACAGGCCCTGGGTTGTGATGTTCCCCTTCCTGTGTCCAAGTGTTCTCATTGTTCAATTCCCACCTATGAGTGAGAACATGCGGTGTTTGGTTTTTTGCCCTTGCGATAGTTTGCTGAGAATGATGGTTTCCAGCTTCATCCATGTCCCTACAAAGGACGTGAACTCATCCTTTTTTATGGCTGCATAGTATTCCATGGTGTATATGTGCCACATTTTCTTAATCCAGTCTATTGTTGTTGGACATTTGGCTTGTTTCCAAGTCTTTGCTATTGTGAATAGTGCCACAATAAACATACGTGTGCATGTGTCTTTATAGCAGCATGATTTATAATCCTTTTGCTATATACCCAGAAATGGGATGGCTGGGTCAAACGGTATTTCCAGTTCTAGATCCCTGAGGAATTGCCACACTGACTTCCACAATGGTTGAACTAGTTTACAGTCCCACCAACAATGTAAAAGTGTTCCTATTTCTCCACATCCTCTCCAGCACCTGTTGTTTCCTGACTTTTTAATGATCGCCATTCTAACTGGTGTGAGATGGTATCTCATTGTGGTTTTGATTTGCATTTCTCTGATGGCCAGTGATGATGAGCATTTTTTCATGTGTTTTTTGGCTGCATAAATGTCTTCTTTTGAGAAGTGTCTGTTCATGTTCTTCGCCCACTTTTTGATGGGGTTGTTTGTTTTTTTCTTGTAAATTTGTTTGAGTTCACTGTAGATTCTGGATATTAGCCCTTTGTCAGATGAGTAGGTTGCGAAAATTTTCTCCCATTTTGTAGGTTGCCTGTTCACTCTGATGGTAGTTTCTTTTGCTGTGCAGAAGCTCTTCAGTTTAATGAGATCCCATTTGTCAATTTTGGCTTTTGTTGCCATTGCTTTTGGTGTTTTAGACATGAAGTCTTTGCCCATGCCTATGTCCTGAATGGTAATGCCTAGGTTTTCTTCTAGGGTTTTTATGGTTTTAAGTCTAACATTTAAGTCTTTAATCCATTTTGAATTAATTTTACATAAGGTGGAAGGAAGGGATCCAGTTTCAGCTTTCTACATATGGCTAGCCAGTTTTCCCAGCACCATTTATTAAATAGGGAATCCTTTCCCCATTTCTTCTTTTTGTCAGGTTTGTCAAAGATCAGATAGTTGTAGATGTGTGGTGTTATTTCTGAGGGCTCTGTTCTGTTCCATTTGTCTATATCTCTGTTTTGGTACCAGTACCATGCTGTTTTGTTTACTGCAGCCTTGTAGTATAGTTTGAAGTCAGGTAGCGTGATGCCTCCAGCTTTGTTCTTTTGGTTTAGGATTGACTTGGCAATGTGGGCTCTTTTTTGGTTCCATATGAACTTTAAAGTAGTTTTTTCCAATTCTGTGAAGAAAGTCATTGGTAGTTTGATGGTGAAGAATATTCCATGCTCATGGTTAGGAAGAATCAATATTGTGAAAATAGCCATGCTGCCCAAGGTAATTTATATATTCAGTGCCATCCCCATCAAGCTACCAATGACTTTCTTCACAGAATTGGATTTCAAGTATCATTTTTTTTAATTTCCTTAAATTGGACCTCACTTTCTCTGGTGCCTCCTTGATTAGCTTAATAACTGACCTTCTGAATTCTTTTTCAAGTAAATTAGAAATTTCTTCTTGGTTTGATTCCATTGCTGGTGAGCTAGTGTGATTTCGGCAGAGAGTTAAAGAACCTTGTTTTTTCATACTACCAGAACTGTTTTTCTGGTTCCTTCTCATTTGGGTAGCCTATGTCAGAGGGAAGATCTAGGGCTCAAGGCTGCTGTTGAGATTCTTTTATCCCATAGGGTGTTCCCAGAGGGAAGATCTAGGGCTCAAGGCTGCTGTTGAGATTCTTTTATCCCTAGGGTGTTCCTTTGATGTAGTACTCTCTCCCTTTTCCTAGGGATGTGGCTTCCTAAGAGCCAAGCTGTAGTGATTGTTATCTCTCTTCTGGATCTAGCCACCCAGCAGGTCTACGAGGCTCCAGGCTGGTACTGAGGGGTTGTCTGCACGGAGTTCTGCGATGTGAACCATCTGCAGCTCTCTCAGCCATGGATACCAGCTCTAGCACCTGCTCCACTGGTGTGGCAGGTGGGTGAAATGGACTCTGAGGGACCTTAATTTTGGTTGTTTTATGCACTATTTTTTGTGCTAGTTGGCCTCCTGCCAGGAGGTGGTGCTTTCAAGAGAGCCTCAGCTGTGGTAGTATGGGGAGGGCCAGGCAGTGGGCAGGGCCTTGGAACTCCTAAGAGTATAAGCCCTTTATCTTCAGCTACCTGAGTGGGTAAGGAAGGACCATCAGGTGGGGACAGGGCTAGGCATGTCTGACCTCAGACTCTCTTTGAGCAAGTCTTGCTGCAGCTGCTATGGGGGCTTGGGTGGGGCAGGGGTGGTTCCATGTCAATGGAGTTATATTCCCAGGAGGATTATGGCTGCCTCCACGGTGTCATGAAGATTGTCAGGAAAGTTGAGAAAAGCCAGCAGTCACAGGCCTTACCCAGCTCCCACACAATCCAAAAGGCCAGTCTCACTCCCACCATGCCCCACCCAATAGCACCAAGTCTGTTTCCAGGCAGTGGGCGAACAGGTCTGAGAACTTGCCCCAGGTTACCAGCCTCCCAGCTGCAAAAGCAAGCAGGGCTTTCGTGCCTCCCCACCTGTGAAGTCTGCACACCAATTCATGCCCTCCCCTGAGTTCTGGCCAGGAGATTCGGCATTCGGTTGGAATTGTTACAGAGTTCAGTTGGAGCTTTCCCGCACCCTGTGGTCTTTTGTCAGTACCTCTAGCAGCCCTCCCCAAGGACCCCTGTGAGACAAGTCCAAAATAGCTTCCCAGGGGACCCAGAGAGTCCACAGGGCTTTTCCTGCTGCTTCCTCTACCCCTGTATTTTGCCCAGCCCTCTAAATTGACTCAGCTCCAGATAATGTCAGATCCTTCTCCTGTGATCTAGACCTTCAGGTTCCCCCATGACGGTGTATGTTAGGGGGCAGATGATCCCCCTTTCCCTCTTCCGCAGCTTGGGCACTCGCAGTATTTGGGCTGTCTCTCCAGTCCTACAGGAGCAATCCACTTCCTTCAGAGGACCTGTGTGTTATCTTGGCTTTCCTGGTTTATTCCTGCAGGAGCTCTGGAGCAAAAGTTCACAATGTGAGTCTACACACTGCTCTGTCTGTCTGAGTGGGAGCTGCAATCTAGTCCTGCCTCCAATCCACCATTTTTCAGCTTCTACCTGGCACAACACTTGTTCTGGGGAATACCAAATGCCATGTCATGAGGACACCCAAGCAGCCCTGTGAAGAGGTCCGTGTGGTAAGAAACTGAGCCTTCTGACAATAGCCAGCAAGAAACTTAGCCACCGTGCCAACAGCCAGGGAAGTAAGCCATCTTTAAAGCAGAACCTCTAGCTCCAGTCTGGCCTTCAGATGATTGCAACCCTGGCCAACATATTGACTGTAACCTTGTGAGACTCCATATGCCAGAATCATCAAGTTAAGCCACTCTTTGGCTTCAAAAACAGCATGAGATAATAAATGTTTCTTGATTTTAGTTAGTAACTTTTGGGATACTTTTTTATATAGCAATAGATAACGAAAACAGATTTTGGTGGCTATAAGTTGGGTGCTCTCACAGTACATGAATAAGAATGTGGGTGTGGCTTTGAAAACTGGCAGTGGGAAAATTTTAAAGGACTTTGAGGAGATGTTTAGTGAAAGCCTAAAGTGCCTTAAATGGACTGTTAGTAGATGTTGAGGAGTCTTTTATCAAGGGCTTAAAGGAAAATTAGGAGGATTTTATTGAAAACTGAAGGAAAGGGAATTCTTGTTATGTAGTGGCAGAAGGTTTATCATCACTGTGACCCATAGTTACGTAGAAATATACTTAATGAACTGAGTGAACTAGCAAGCTGCCATCTGGTTTATTCCTGCTGCTTACAATACAGAGGAAATAATGAGGGGGAAAAAAAAACCTGTCAAAACAAAGAGCTAGGACTTGCTATTTTGAAGTTTACCAGTCTCACCAGATCACAAACGATGCTAGAATTAGAAGTGGTTTCCAAGCAAAGATGAAACAAAGGACAGTGCAAGAAAAACTTGGTCCAAATTTGAAGCACCAGGTGTGGCTTCCACCTTTATTCGAATTATTTCTGAAGACCCCAGAGAGGTCTATGGTAGTGCATAAGAGGACCATTCAATGAAAAGGCCTTATAAAGAGCTTAATGACATGCTTCACTGAGGCATATCTCCCAACGGTAGTATTTCTAAGAAGTTTAAAGGCTTTATCTCTCAGCCACCTGAGCAGAAGCTTGAGAGAAGAGGAAGGCCTATCCTGAGGAGATTCATGAGAATATCTTTTATCTAATGGAGTAAACCCTCATGAGATTCACAGAAAACTCAAGAGTTTTTAATAAAACTATGTTTCCAGAAACTTTCCAGCTTAGACTGAAAGGGACAGAGATAATATATAATAAAAGAGATGTTGAATTCCCCAAAATGTTGGCATGGAACTGGATGAGAAACTATGCAGCTGCAAACATGACTTACTATTCTTTTTTTTTTTTTTTTTTAAGATGGAGTTTCACTCTTTTGCCCAGGCTGGAGTGCAGTGGCATGATCTTGGGTCACTGCAACCTCCGCCTTCTGGTTTCAAGTGATTCTCCTGCCTCAGCCTCCTGAGTAGTTGGGATTACAGGCACCTGCCACCATGCCTGGTTAATTTTTTTGTATTTTTAGTAGAGATGGGGTTTCACCATGTTGGCCAGGTCTCAAACTCCTGACCTCATGATCTGCCCTCCTTGGCCTCCCAAAGTGCTGGATTACAGGCATGAACCACCACGCCTGGGCCTATTCTTGAAAACGGAGAATGACTCAGAGGGTGAAACCATGAGCCCAGAGGGTGTAGCCAAGAGCCATGGAGAATGATTCCTAGGCGGGAGTAGAACTGAGCTCTGATCAAGGAATTTCCAATGTTTGCCCAGCTGAATTTGCAGAATTGCTATAGATGAGTGACTCCTTGCCTCTCCAATCCCCTCTCTCCTTTAACAGCGATTGCTTAGAGGTTGTCTTATACCTGTCCTGCTATAGTATGATTGGCATATGAGTTGGAAGATAACTTATCTCTTTAGTTCACAGGTTTTCAGGTCTAGGGAAGCTACGCTTGAGAAGCTATACTAATAAAACCATGCCCAAGGAACCTCAAATGCACCTGAATTTACATGACAAGATGCTGAACTTCAGGTTGATGTTATAATGGTATAAAACATGTAAGATCCCTGAGAGGGGAGGATGTATTTTGCATATGGAATAAATACTTTGTGACAAAGGGATTACCAGTGTTTTTTTTTTAATATGTCCAAAAATTTTTGATACTGCTCCCTTCAAGGGTATATCCTAATTCCTCTCCCCTCAGCCTGGGCTGGACATAGCAATTTGCTTCTAATGAACACAAAAAAAGCAAAAGCAATGGTATGCAACTCCAGAGACAAGATCATAAAAGGCACTGTAGCTTTTTTTCTGTCTTGGGTCACTGACTCTGGGGGAACCCAGCTGCCACGCCATGAGGATGCTCAAGCAGCCTTATAGAAATACCCACATGATGAAGAACTGAGACCTACTGCCAGCAAGGAAATGAGGCATCCATAGAAAGATCTTAGAAATGGCTCTACTACCTCCAACTTAGCTGTCAGATGACTGCTACCCCAGTCAACAGCTTGATTGCTCCCTCATGAGAGACACTAAGCTTGAACCATCCATCTAAACTATTCGTGGACTCTCCATCCTTAGAAACTGTGTGAGATAATAAATATTTGTAGTTTTAAACTATTAAGTTTTGAGGGTAATTTGTTACACAACAAAAGACAAATACTGGATTAGGGATAAATAAATGCTGTATGATCTCATAATATAGAAATAAAAAAAATCAAAAAGTGGAAAAATGGAGTGGGGACAGGAAAAGAAGAAACCCTGCATTGATTATCTCGAAGATGGGCATCAGAGAATATAATAAGCTGAGAAATCAAGTACTAAATGCTGAATCATAAGTAAAAGATAAATACTTAGAAGGCTAATACCATTGGTTCAAACTGAATGAGAGGACGGTGAAGAGAGATGAGAAAATATTCTAATCAAATGAAACAATTAATTACTAAAATTGAAAATTAATTCATTGGAACTAAATTGGAGTACAAAATAAGCAGAAGAACCAAATTTCTCACTGATATGGTCAGAAAAATGTTATGAAGCTCAATTTTTTTGCCTAGATATAAGCCATGGATTCATGACCAAAAAATACGTTATTTTTTTTCCTCCTATAAATGTGACCAATTCACTCCAGTTAATGATCTAATTATAACACAATATCTCCTTTTAAAGAGAAGATATTTCAGTTCTTTATGTGCTTTTCTGCTTGGCTAACACCATAATATAAAGAGTATATTAAATTTTTCAGGAAATTATACAGTCACTTTCATAGATGAAAGAAAGGCTATAGTTCCCTAGACAGTAGAAATAAAATAACCTAGAATGAAATAACCCACATGTATATTAAAATAAAATTTGTAAAAATGAAGCCTGCCAGATATGAGTAGAAATGATCTATTTTTAAATCTTCAGGTTCTCATTTCTTGGAAAAGCCATAATTATAACCTTACCTTTTTAGGGACCAATTACTACATTCATGGTACTTTCTGAAAAAAATGCTTTGCTATTTTTATGACTTGCCAATCTGTATTTCCAACTCTAAGAATAGAAATCTACAACACAGCGATTTCCATAAATAAGAAGTCTGAAATAAATGACACTAGTCTATTAAAACACAAATATAAAACCTTTAAATTTTAGGTGAAATGTAAAGTAGAAAGCCTTTATTAGCATAAATAAGTTACTTAGATTATATCCTTCACATCTTTCCAAGTTATCAAATTAGATCATTAGAGCCTCCAAATTAACAAGAAAAAAAGATGTCTGTACCACACAAAGTAAATTGGCCAGCTTTTCTAATGAGCTAATTCGTAGTACTACAAGGAAACAGTATCTGATTTGCATTCTCAAAATATAAAGGTTTAAAAAATCTTGCCATTCTAAAAAGGACAACTATAAAAACTAATGTTCTTACTTTCAGTTTTTCTTACTAAACTAGACATTCACAATGTAAGCACTGTTCTTGGGGTGTGTGTACGTGTGTGAAAGTGGAATGTGCAAGGAAGGTGTGTGGATGGGGAACATGGCAGCACCCCCATAACACACCGTTCTCTCATGCTTCTCATTCTGGAGAAACACCACCAGTATCCCATTCAGTCCTCTGATGAGACCATTGTTCTAATATGTCACCCCTGCAATCATTTGGAGAATACAAGCAAAAGTGTGACACAACCTCCCTAGAACACACCTGATATTTGACTATCACTTGAAAGGCAACAGACCATCTAATCACTCTTGAAAACCTACACATATGTGCTTCAGTTACACATATGTGATAATTGCTTGAATTGATTCTTTTCCTCTAAAACGTTGACTTAGGAGAAAAGTATCTCTTTTTTTTACTATTATTATTATACTTTAAGTTTTAGGGTACATGTGCACAACGTACACGTTTGTTACATATGTAAATATGTGCTATGTTGGTGTGCTGCACCCTTAACTCATCATTTACATTAGCTATATCTCCTAATGCTATCCTGCCCCCCTCCCCCCACCCCACAACAGTCCCCGGTGTGTGATGTTCCCCTTCGTGTGTTCATGTGTTCTCACTGTGCAATTCCCACCTATCAGTGAGAACATGCGGTGTTTGGTTTTTTGTCCTTGCAATAGTTTGCTGAGAATGATGGTATCCACCTTCATCCATGTCCCTACAAAGGACATGAACTCATCCTTTTTTATGGCTGCGTAGTATTCCGTGGTGTATATGTGCCACATTTTCCTAATCCAGTCTATCATTGTTGGACATTTGGCTTGGTTCCAAGTCTTTGCTATTGTGAATAGTGCCGCAAAAAACATACATGTGCATGTGTCTTTATAGCAGCATGATTTATAATCCTTTGGGTATATACCCAGTAATGGGATGGCTGGGTCAAATGGTATTTCTAGTTCTAGATCCCTGAGGAATTGCCACGCTGACTTCCACAATGGTTGAACTAGTTTATGGTCCCACCAACAGTGTAAAAGTGTTCCTATTTCTTCACATCCTCTCCAGCATCTGTTGTTTCCTGACTTTTTAATGATGGCCATTCTAACTGGTGTGAGATGGTATCTCATTGTGGTTTTGATTTGCATTTCTCTAACGGCCAGTGATGATGAGCATTTTTTCATGGGTGTTTTGGCTGCATAATTGTCTTCTTTTGAGAAGTGTCTGTTCATATCCTTTGCCCACTTTTTGATGGGGTTGTTTGTTTTTTTCTTGTAAATTTGTTTGAGTTCATTGTAGATTCTGGATATTAGCCCTTTGTCAGACGAGCAGGTTGCAAAAATTTTCTCCCATTCTGTAGCTTGCCTGTTCACTCTGATGGTGGTTTCTTTTGCTGTGCAGAAGCTCTTTAGTTTAAGTAGATCCCATTTGTCAGTTTTGGCTCTTGTTGCCATTGCTTTTGGTGTTTTAGACATGAAGTCCTTGCCCATGCCTATGTCCTGAATGGTATTGCCTAGGTTTTCTCCTAGGGTTTTTATGGTTTTAGGTCTAACATGTAAGTCTTTAATCCATCTTGAATTAATTTTTGTGTAAGGTGTAAGGAAGGGATCCAGTTTCCGCTTTCTACATATGGCTAGCCAGTTTTCTCAGCACCATTTATTAAATAGGGAATCCTTTCCCCACTTCTTCTTTTTGTCAGGTTTGTCAAAGATCAGATAGTTGTAGATATGCAGCATTATTTCTGAGGGCTCTGTTCTGTTCCATTGATCTATATCTCTGTTTTGGTAACAGTGCCATGCTGTTTTGGTTACTGTAGCCTTGTAGTATAGTTTGAAATCAGGTAGCATGATGCCTCCAGCTTTGTTCTTTTGGCTTAGGATTGACTTGGCAATGCGGGCTCTTTTTTGGTTCCATATGAACTTTAAAGTAGTTTTTTCCAATTCTGTGAAGAAAGTCATTGGTAGCCTGATGGGGATGGCATTGAATCTGTAAATTACCCTGGGCAGTATGGCCATTTTCACAATATTGATTCTTCCCACCCATGAGCATGGAATGTCCTTCCATTTGTTTGTATCCTCCCATTTGTTTGTATACCCTTTTATTTCATTGAGCAGTGGTTTGTAGTTCTCCTTGAAGAGGTCCTTCACATCCCTTGTAAGTTGGATACCTAGGTATTTTATTCTCTTTGAAGCAATTGTGAATGGGAGTTCACTCATGATTTGGCTCTCTGTTTGTCTGTTATTGGTGTATAAGAATGCTTGTGATTTTTGCACATTGATTTTGTATCCTGAGACTTTGCTGAAGTTGCTTATCAGCTTAAGGAGATTTTGGGCTGAGACAATGGGGTTTTCTAGATATACAAGCATGTCATCTGCAAACAGGGACAATTTGACTTCTTCTTTGCCTAATGGAATGTCCTTTATTCCCTTCTCCTGACTGATTGCCCTGGCCAGAACTTCCAACACTGTGTTGAATAGGGGTGGCGAGAGAGGGCATCCCTGTCTTGTGCCACTTTTCAAAGGGAATGCTTCTAGTTTTTGTCCATTCAGTATGATATTGGCTGTGGGTTTGTCATAGATAGCTCTTATTATTTTGAGATAAGTCCCATCAATACCTAATTTATTAAGAGCTTTTAGCATGAAGCATTGTTGAATTTTGTCAAAGGCCTTTTCTGCATCTATTGAGACAATCATGTGGTTTTTGTCTTTGGTTCTGTTTATATGCTGGATTACGTTTATTGATTTTCATATGTTGAACCAGGCTTGCATCCCAGGGATGAAGCCCACTTGATCATGGTGGATAAGCTTTTTGATGTGTTGCTGGATTCGGTTTGCCAGTATTTTATTGAGGATTTTTGCATCAATGTTCATCACGGATATTGGTCTAAAATTCTCTTTTTTTGTTGTGTCTCTGCCAGGCTTTGGTATCAGGATGATGCTGGCCTCATAAAATGAGTTAGGGAGGATTCCCTCTTTTTCTATTGATTGGAATAGTTTCAGAAGGAATAGTAGCAGCTTCTCCTTGTACCTCTGGTAGAATTCGGCTGTGAAAATTAGACGAATGGATAACTAGAATAATCAATGCAGACAAGTCCTTAAAGGAGCTGATGGAGCTGAAAACCACAGCACAAGAACTACATGATGAATGCACAAGCCTCAGTAACCGATGAGATCAACTGCAAGAAAGGGTATCAGCAATGGAAGATGAAATGAATGAAATCAAGTGTGAAGAGAACTTCAGAGCAAAAAGAATAAAAAGAAATGAACAAAGCCTCCAAGAAATATGGGACTATGTGAAAAGACCAAATCTATGTCTAATTGGTGTACCTGAAAGTGACAGGGAGAATGGAACCTAGTTGGAAAACACTCTGCAGGATATTATCCAGGAGAACTTCCCCAATCCAGCAAGGCCGGCCAATATTCAAATTCAGGAAATACAGAGAACGCCACAAAGATACTCTTCGAGAAGAGCAACTCCAAGACACATAATTGTCAGATTCACCAAAGTTGAAATGAAGGAAAAAATGTTAAGGGCAGCCAGAGGGAAAGGTCGGTTACCCACAAAGGGAAGCCCATCAGACTCACAGCAGATCTCACAGCAGAAACTCTACAAGCCAGAAGAGAATGGGGGCCAATAGTCAACATTCTTAAAGAAAAGAATTTTCAACCCAGAATTTCATATCCAGCCAAACTAATCTTCATAAGTGAAGGAGAAATAAAATACTTTACAGACAAGCAAATGCTGAGAGATTTTGTCACCACCAGGCCTGCCCTAAAAGAGCTCCTGAAGGAAGCACTAAACATGGAAAGGAACAACCAGTACCAGCCACTGCAAAAACATGCCAAATTGTAAAGAGCACCAAGGCTAGGAAGAAACTGCATCAACTAACGAGCAAAATAACCAACTAACATCATAATGACAGGATCAGATTCACACATAACAATATTAACGTTAAATGTAAATGGGCTAAATGCTCCAATTAAAAGGCACAGACTGGCAAATTGGATAAAGAGTCAAGACCCATCAGTGTGCTGTATTCAGGAAACCCATCTCACATGCAGAGACACACACAGACTTAAAATAAAGGGATGGAGGAAGATCTACCAAGCAAATGGAAAACAAAAAAAGGCAGGGGTTGCAATCCTAGTCTCTGATAAAACAGACTTTAAACCAACAAAGATCAAAAGAGACAAAGAAGGCCATTACATAATGGTAAAGAGATCAATTCAACAAGAAGAACTAACTATCCTAAATATATATATACCCAATACAGGAGCACTCAGATTCATAAAGCAAGTCCTTAGTGACCTACAAAGTGACTTAGACTCCCACACAATAATAATGGGAGACTTTAACACCCCACTGTTAACATCAGACAGATAAACAAGACAGAAAGTTAACAAGGATATCCAGGAATTGAACTCAGCTCTGCACCAAGCAGACCTAATAGACATCTACAGAACTCTCCAGCCCAAATCAACAGAATATACATTCTTTTCAGCACCACACCACACCTATTCCAAAACTGACCACATATTTGGAAGTAAAGCACGCCTCAGCAAATGTAAAAGAACAGAAATTATAACAAACTGTCTCTCAGACCACAGTGCAATCAAACTAGAACTCAGGATTAAGAAACTCACTCAAAACCGCTCAGCTACATGGAAACTGAACAACCTTCTCCAGAGTGACTACTGGGTACATAACAAAATGAAGGCAGAAATAAAGATGTTCTTTGAAATCAATGAGAACAGAGACACAACATACCAGAATCTCTGGGACACATTCAAAGCAGTGTGTAGAGGGAAATTTATAGCACTAAATGCCCACAAGAGAAAGCAGGAAAGATCTAAAATTGACACCCTAACATCACAATTAAAAGAACTAGAGAAGCAAGAGCAAACGCATTCAAAAGCTAGCAGAAGGCAAGAAATAACTAAGATCAGAGCAGAACTGAAGGAAATAGAGACACAAAAAACCCTTCAAAAAATTAATGAATCCAGGAGCTGGTTTTTTGAAAAGATCAACAAAATTGATAGACCACTAGCAAGACTAATAAGAAAAGAGAGAAGAATCAAATAGACACAACAAAAAATGACAAAGGGGATATCACCACCAATCCCACAGAAATACAAACTACCATCAGAGAATACTATAAACACCTCTACGCAAATAAACTAGAAAATCTAGAAGAAATGGATAAATTCCTCCACACATAAAATCTTCCAAGACTAAACCAGGAAGAAGTTGAATCTCTGAATAGACCAATAACAGGCTCTGAAATTGAGGCAATAATTAATAGCTTACCAACCAAAAGAAAAGCACCTCTTATTCAAGGTTGACGTAATCTGTCAGTCTTCCTACTGAGCAAATGAATAAAGACCTGGTGAACCAGCTTGGATACAGAGTCAGCCAAGCGTTGAAGGAAAAATGATCTCTCAAAACTGGCAGTGCCTCTGGTCATCTTTAGCAAGATCCTTCCTTGCCCAAAGTTGCCCTGCCAACTTCACTTTTTAAAAATGTTTAGCTCCTGAAATTCTTTATCCTCTCAACTTTTATATTTATTCAGAGAACAAATAGGACATCTTCAAGTAGACTGAAACTGAAATTGATTATCAAATTTCTTTTGGATTATCATTCAGGGTTTCTCTGCAATAGCAATGTTGACATTTTGGGCCAGACAATGCTTTGTTAAATGGGGCAGCCCTGTGCATGGTTGAATGTTTAACAGCATCCCTGCACTCGACTCACTAGATGCTGACCTTGACAACCAAAAGCATCTTGAGACATTGCCAAATGTCCCTAGACAAATAAAGCCTCTCTCATTGAGAATCTTTAGAGTTACATGTTTTGTTTTGTTTTTCTTTTATGTTTGTAATAGATGTACAGAAGAAATAAGACTACATAAACACTCAAACTGAAAAAGAAAATTAAATCTCTTAAGGTAATAATAAAAGTACTTAGAAGCTCTTCCCAGGTCAAAAATAAGCCTCAGTCCAGAAAGTTGCTGAGAATAATGTTATGCTGGTTAATTTTATATGTCACCTTGGCTGAACCATGAGGTACCCAGCTATTTGACCAGACTTTATTTTGGGTGTTTCTGTGAGGACATTTTTGGATGAGATTAGGATTCAAATTGGTTAAGTGAGTAAAGCAGATTGCTCTCCCTAATATAGCTGGGCCCCTTCCAATTAGTTGAGGTCCTGAATAGAACAAGACTAACCCTCTCCCAAGAAAGAATTCTGCCTGCCTACCTACCTTTCAACTAGGACATTGACTTTTTCCTAACTTTGGACTAGCACTGAAACATTGGTTCTTCCTGGGTCTTGAGCCTGCCAGCCTTCAAGCCTTCATACTGGAGCTATACCATAAGCTCTCCTGGGTCTCCAGCTTGCCAACTCTCCCTGCAGATCTTGTAACTTTTCAGCCTTCATAATTGTAGAAGCCAATGTCATATATATACATATATACAGTATATTATATATATACACATTCTCCTTGACCTATAATGGGGATACATCCCAATAAAACCATTGTAAATTGAAAATATTGTAAGTCAAAAATGCATTTAATAGATCTAACCTACCAAATATAATATCATAGCTTAGCTTAGCCTAGCCTACCTTAATGTGCTCAGAACACTTACATTATCCTACAGTTGGGGAAAATCATCTGGCAACACAGTTCTCTGTAGAGTATTGGTTATTTACTCTGGTGATCATGTGGTTGACTGGGAGCTATTGCTCACTGGCACTGCTCAGTATTGTAAGAGAGTGCCATATCACATATCACTAGCTTAGGAAAATATCAAAATTAAAAAGTCAAAGTACAGTTTCTACTGAATACATATCATTTTGCACCATGGTAAAGTCAAAAAATCATAAGTAAAACCATAGTTAAGTAAAGAAAATGTAGTACATATACACCATGAAATACTATGCAACCACAAAAAAGAATGAGATGATGTCCTTTGCAGGAGCGTGGGTGCAGCTAGAGGCCATTATCTTTAGCAAACTAATGCAGGAACAGAAAACCAAATACCACATGTTCTCACCTAATAAGTGAGAGCTAAATGATTAGAACACATGAACACAAAGAGGGGAACAACAGACACTGGAGCCTACCGGAGAGTAGAGGGTGGGAGGAGGGAAAGGAACAGGAAAAACAGTAATTGGGTACTCTTCTCAGTACCTGGGTGACAAAATAATCTGTACATCACACCCATGTGACACAAGTTTACTTATATAACAAACCTGCACACGGACTCCTTAACCTAAAATAAAACTTAAAAAAAAAGTTGGGGACCATCTATCTGTATATGATTTTTTAATAATACTAAAGTTATTCTAAATAGTCATAAATGTATAGTATATCTTACATCTGCATAGTTATAAAAGTATAGTGTATACACACACACACACACACACACACACACACACACAAAGACATAAATATATTTCGTATTGATTCTGTTTCTCTGGAGAATCCTGACCAATACAATTGACCAGGTGTTTTGCAGGGAGAAAGCAGGGAGGAGGAGAAAGGAAGACCTGGTTAGGCATCTTTGCTCAAACATAAAGTCTGGTACACAAATATATATTGAATTACACTGAACTAGTCAGTGGCTCAATATATGAAAACCATAATTTGGCTCTCCCAAGTTTTACATTCAATATTCAAAAGGGAAAGTTAGTCTTTATACTCCAGCTACAAGCAGGGCTTATTTTCTTTTTCATAAGCCTTATGTGACTATAGATTACTTTATTAACTTTCCTTGTCTATGAAACAAAACAATCTAACCCCTTAATATAAGTTCTCTTTATCTCCTTTTTATAATTCCATTAACTTTGTAATAAAATTTCACTTCTGTTCCATGTCCAATTTGTGAATTCCAGCAGAACTTTGTCCTTCCCTTGTGGCTCATTGTTAAAGATGAGAGTTATGTTTCCAGGATCCCATTCCTATATGTTTCAAGGTTAGAATTGGCCAAAAGAGCAGTTTGGCAGCTCTTGGAAGGTTGAAGTGAAATTCTTTATAGTCAAATAGGTTGGCACGCATTTGCAGATAGCCCCAGCAGGTCCCAGTTTATCCTTCATTTTACATCCAGTTCTTTTTTCTACCACTTACCTCATTGCCTGACAGTGGTCCTAGCCAAACACAGATGTTTGGCTGCAGACCCACACATGAGGCAGCTGAAGTGAAGCAATGGCTTCCCATTCCTTCATCCCCTCCATGAATGTCTCCCTTCCAGTCCCCTTTGGTGGCTGTGACTGCTTTCCCAAATGCACTGTTAACTCTTTTTCTGACCCTCCAACCCCTCTTCTGGACTTTTTTTTAACCAAATCCTTCCACAATTGTATAGGTCTAAATCCTGTTTTTAAAATTCCTCATTTTAAAACACAGTGACTCTGTTCTCCTGACTGAAACCTGAGAGATACATGCCCCACTTTGCCTATGTTGTATTTTGGAATATAGTATAACCCACAAAAATGGTGCCTTAAAGCCCAGTCAACAATAGGAGCCTCCTTGGACACAGCTTCGCGTGTGTTCAGTCAGTTCCCTCAGGTATTTTTTTCTTGGATTCCTCATTATTATGGACTGAATTGTTTCCGTCTCTGATGTGGTTTGGCTCTGTGTCTCCACTTAAATCTCATCTTGAACTGTAATCCCCATGATTCAAGGGAGGGAGGTGATTGGATCATGGGGGTGGTGTCCCCCATGCTGTTCTCGTGATAATGCGTGAATTCTCAAGAGATCTGATGGTTTTACAAATGTTTGACATTTCCTCCTTCACACTCGTGCTCCTCGCTCTCCTGCCACCTTGTGAAGAAGGTGCCTGCTTCCCCTTCCGCCATGATTGTAAGTTTCCTGAGGCCTCCCCAGCCATGTGGAACTGTGAGTCAATTAAACTTCTTTTATTTACAAATTACCCAGTCTTAGGGAAATTCTTTATAGCAGTGGGAAAACGGACTAATACACCTTCCAAAAAGATATATTGAAATGTTAATCCCCAATATCTCAAAATGTGATCTTGACAATTTCCAAGTAAGATCTTTGCAGATTTAACCAAGTTATTGATGAGGTCATTAGAGTAAACCCTAACACAATATGATTGGTGTCCTTATAAAAAGTGGAAATTTGGACATAGACCCACACAGAGGGAAGAAGATATGAACATACAGAAAGAAGAAATTCAAGTGACTGGAGTGATGCATTTATAAACTAAGGAATACCCAGAATTGCTAGAAAACACCTTAAAACTAGAAGAGGCAAGGGAAGATTCTCCCCCAGAGCCATGAGAGAAAGCATGGCCCTGATAACAACTTGATTGAGGATTTCTAACCTCCAGAACTGGAAAACAACACATTTCTGTTGTTTTACGCCACCTGGTTTTTGGTACTTCGTGAGAGCAGCCCTGGGAAACAGATGTCCATCATACTGCCTCCATCCATGTGAGGCCATTGTGAGGTTTCAGCTATGTTGAGCATAGCTGTCTTTTAGTCTGATCTCAGAAGAAGAAAACTATTTTCCTTTCTATTAACAATGGAATGGTTGCATCCATGATTCCCCATGGCACAATTGATTCTAGGTTCTTAAATTTGATGATATGTTCCTGGGGGTACAGTAAAAGACAAGTCAACACAAGGAGTAATTTACAACCATTGTCCAGGCCAAGACCTATTCTAGATTCTTTACCAGAATCTTCATGACCCAGAGAAGCTTACTATTTTTTCCAGCAGCATCCCCTGACACACTCCATCTGCGAGAAAACGACCTTCACCTCACTTCAGTCTAAAACCCATCTCCTGAGCCTTGCCCTGACCTCTTACCAGAATGACTGAAAATTAAAATGTTTCTACTCTGCAGAAGAAACCACACTCCTATCAATTCCAAGCATGTGATCTATCCCTGTGACCTTAACAAAACAAACTTGTAAAATTGTAATAGTACATTTTGCAGTTTAGATTAGAAAAAAATCTTGCAGTCCAGTCTTACAATTTGTCTTCTGGTGATGATGTGAAAATGATCAGGATATAATAAAATGTAAAACCATGTTATTAATCCATAATCATTGAGTTGAGATCCAGGAAAGACAGAAATTGAGGAGTCTGGTAGTTTTTATCATTAGGCCAGTGACCAATTCCAGAAAAAGTGACTCAGTGACTGAGCAGTGTTCTTGACAGCTTCAGAGTCACGGGGAAAAATTTGAATCCTGGGGCCCTTCCTTTTTGGTGATTGGGACCCTGAAAGACTGCACTGCTGGAATAAAGGTGCACCAGAAGTATCAGCCTTCACAAAAAACTGCATCCCAGCTTTACACCATCTATGTGATTCAAAAAATTTTAATTCATTTAACTGGCTTTAGGAAATCTCAGAAAGGAAATTTTAGGAAATCTCAATCCTCATTATCCAAGGATTTTATATTTGCAAATTTGCCTACTCATTAAAATTTATTTTTAACCATAAAATCAATGCTCACAGCACCTTTACAGTCATTCACAGATGTACACAGAATCACCCAACATGTGCTTTCCCAACTGAGGTTAAACAACAAAATGCTCAGCCTTCTCATTCAATGCCATACAGTAAACAAGTGTCATTTTTGCAGTGTCTTTAGTGCCGTGTTTTCACATTTCGTGCTTTTTGATGGTGATTTTGTTACCTTAAATGGCTCCCAAGGGTAGTGCTGAAGAGCTGCCTGGAGTTCCTAAGCACACAAAGGCTGTGTTGTGCCTTATAGAGAAAATGTGTGTGTTAGATGAGCCTCCTTTAGGCATGAGTTTGAGTGCTGTTGGCTGTGAATTCAATGTTAATGAGTCAACAATATGGTAGTTCAGAAAAAGAAAGAAAAATCACCAGTCTGTACGTGAGGCCACTTAAGAAAGTGCTGATGTAATATCTATATTGTGTAATGAAGCTATGGAAAAGATGGAAAATGGCTACTTGTGGGTTCGTGAGATAATGACTTAAAAAGAAGCATAGTGGACAACGTTTTTTTAGGCTGAAAGCTAAAGAAATTTACAGTCATATTACCCAGGGTTTATGAAAATATTAAACCCCTCTAGCTAGAGCTGGTTGGCTTGAAGCTTTTAAAAGGCAATACACCTAAAAAAGGTTAAAATTTCAGGCAAGGCACATTTTGCAAATCAGGAAGTTACAGAAGAATTTTTAAAATACCTGCTTAGTGTTATAGGAAAACGGAAATGTGGAAGATCTGGTTTTCAATACTGATGAGACCGGCTTGTTTTATAAGGATGTTGGCAAATGAACCTATAATAACACAAATAGCCTCCAAAGCTCCTGGCTTTTTTTTCAAATATAATGTCTGGCACATAATCAAAGATAATACACAGGGGAGTTAAGAGTTAATGAAGAAAAGCCAGCAGGAAAAAACAGATAATACAAAGAGAACAAAGGTCTTCAAATACTGGAATTACAAAACACAGACTTTTAAAAAATTATGCTTCTGTTCAAGGAGATAAAATAATGTCTTCAAAGAGATTTTAAAAATGGTTGCAAATATAGTAAAGATGAGAGAACTATAGACAATTTGTATAGCATATGTAAAAAAGTACCATATGGAAAATCTAAAACAAAGAAAATATGTGAAATCAAGAACTCGGTGGATGGGTTTAACATCTACGTTTCCATCTAGTCCAACATAGCAAAATTAGTAAAAAGAAAGAAAAGGTAAAAACATTAAAAGCAAAAAAAAAAGAAAGACATTACCTTCAAAGAAGCAAAAGCCAAAATGACTTCTAATTTCTCAAGAACAGTGAAAGTCAAAAAATAATGGAGTAAGTTTTTAATGTGGTGAAAAAATACTGTTAATCTAGAAATCTATAATAAATATATTTCTAGATATCTAATATACATCATGAGGACTATAGTTAATATTGCATTGTATGCTGGAAATTTGCTAAAAGGATATATTTTAGGTGCTCTTACCACAGAAAACTGTACCTGTGCTTGAAGGATATGTTAATTGGCTTGGCTGCCATAATCATTTCAGTACTGAAATGTATGTGTATATAAAAACATCATGCTGTACATGGGGACTACAGTTAATAACAGTGTATTATAAATGAAAGAAGTCAATCTGCAAAAGCTACATACTGTTTGATTCCAACTATACAACATTCTGGAAAATGCAAAACTATGGAGACGGTAAAAACATTAGTGGTTGCCAGGGTTTGTAGAAGGGAAGGATGAATAGATGAGGCATAGATAATTTTTATAGCAGTGAAACTACTTTATATGATACTACAGTGGTGGATACATGTCATTTTACATTTTTCCAATTAATCTGGTCACAGTTTGGACACAGCTTCACATGTGTTTAGTCAGTTCCCTCAGGCATGTACAACGCCAAGGGTGACCCCTAACGTGAACTATGGGCTTTGGATGATGATGATGTGTCAATGTAGGCTCATCAATTGTAACAAATGTCCCACTCTGTTGGAGGATGTTGATAATGGGGGAGGTTATACATGTGTCAGGGAAGAGGCGTATGGGAAATCTCTATACCTTCTGCCCAATTTTACTGTGAACCTAAACTGCTCTAAAAATAGTCTATCAAAAAATCATGTTGTTTACCTTAAATATATACAATAAATTTTTAAAAATTAAGCCATGCACACAAGAACAATAATTAAATTTTATTTTCAAGAATTAAGATAAAAATGAAGACATTTTCGGATAAATGGAAACTAAGATGATTTGTTGCTAGCAGATTCACAGTAAATGAAAGAAAGAGTATTTTTTATGCAAAATGATAACAATCTAGTAAAAAAAAGAGCTACAACAAAGAATAAATGAAATTAAAATAGTAAATATGTGGGTATACCCAAATGAATAATGACTGTCTAAAATTTTTTAATGTCTTGAGAGGTTTAAAATATAAAGAGAATTAAAATAACATGGCAATAGGATTGAAGACAGAAAGAGACTACACAGGGTTAAAGCAGTCTAAACTTCTTAATTGGCTAGGAGAGAGTATAAACATCAATTTAGAAGAGAAGTGTAGCTGCATTGCTTTTTTAAGAAATCAAAAAATGAAAACAATCCACATTTGCATCAGTACTAAAGTAGACTGAATTATGGTATTCCCTACAATATAATACTATTAGCAATGAAAGTAAGTTAACTGCAGCCTCTTGCAACAAACTTCATGTTAAGAGAAAGAAAGCAGACTCAAAGAACACAAGCCTGTGTAGAAAAATAGGAACGTTTTTACACTGTTGGTGGGAGTGTAAATAAATTCAACCATTGTGGAAAACAGAACAGTGTGGTGATTCCTCAAGGATCTAGAACCAGAAATACCATTTGACACAGCAGTTTCATTACTGAGTATATACTCAAAGGATTACAAATCATTCTATAAAGAAACATGCACACATATGTTTATTGCAGCACTATTTACTATAGCAAATGCCCATCAATGATAGACTGGAGGAAGAAAATCTGGCACATATATCCCATAGAATACTATGCAGCCATAAAAAAGAATGAGTTCATGTTTTTTGCAGGGACATGGATGAACCTGGAAGCTATCATTCTCAGCAAACTAACATAGGAACAGAAAACCAAACACCGCATGTTCTCACTCATAAGTGGGAGTTGAACAATGAGAACAAATGGACACAGAGAGGGAAGCATCACACACTGGGGCCTGTCAGGGGGTAGGGTCAAGGGGAGGGGGAGGATTAGGGCAAATACCTAATGCATGGGGGGCTTAAAACCTAGATGATGTGTTGATAGGTGCAGCAAATCACCATGGCACATATATACCTATGTAACAAACCTGCACGTTCTGCGCATGTATCCCAGAACTTAAAATAAAATTTTTAAAAAAGAATACAAGCCTAATGAGGAGAGTATTCTCCTCATTATTCAAGAGATTGGAGTATTCAAGAGATTGGAGTATTCAAGAGTATTCAAGAGATTGGAGTAGTTATTAAGAGGAAGGAGTCACCAGCCAAGGAAAGTAGGTGGCCTCCAGAAGCTAGAAAAGGCTAGAAACGAATTCCCCTCTCCTCTAATTCTCCTCCTAGAGCCTCTGAAAGTAACCAGCCCTGCTAATACCTTGACTTTAGTCCAGTGAAACTGATTTCAGATTTCAGACCTCCAGAATTCTAAGAGAATAAATCTGTGTTGCCTTAAGCCTCTTAGTTTGTGATAATTTGTTTCAACAGTCATAGGAAACTAATACTGATTCTATTAGTTTTTAACTTTTGCTAATTTAATAAAATTAAATTATCTCTGTACTTTAATTATTATTGCTAGTATCAGAAAGTTTGGACATCTTTTCTTATGTGTTTTTGTTTGTTTGTTTGTTTTCCTGTTAGTGATTTTACTATGAATTGTCTGTTTATATCTCTAGCCCAATTTTGCTATTGGATATTATGACTTAAATATGTCTCTTGATTTTCTCTTCCCATTTTTCTCAAAAAAGTATTTGACTCTGAATCTTTTGAGTGTTTGCGGTCCCCTTACTCATGACAGATATCCCTGAAGCTAATGTCTTGTCTGAATTTTTGAGAGACACTGGTTATAAATTGCCCATTGCTGACAACTGCATTTTTGCAAAACCCACAGATTAATAATTTACCTCCCTAGTATTAACGTGCCTCAACCAGCCCTATGCCTACAGTTTGGTAGACCTATTGTTCTGACACATGGCCAGCACACACATACACAGACACACACACACACACATACACAATGGAATTCATCACTGTGTCCTTTAAAAAAGAAACAAGTATGACCATAATTGCTCTGAAACATTCACCCTGAGATATTTTACAGGGCACTGCAATCCATCCCTCAACTCTTAGACTTTAGAGCCCTGCCTTTTCTGCCCAAGTCTACCATTGGCTCCTAGCTATGTCATGAATGCTGCTACCCCATACTGAACTCTTATTTAAGTCATGGTTCTCACCATAGACCAAGTGTATCATTTCTGTGGCTTTTAAAACAAACATGCCACAGCCCCATTCTGGACCTACCCAATCACACAGTGCACATTTACCCAGCTCTGTAGGTGATCTTTATGTGTACTCCTAATAATGCTATGAACATACTCCTCCTTCTGACCACTCTAGTCTAGTTCTCCCTGTTCCCAGTAACCATTTGTGGCACAGGTGCTTGTGGCTTTCCTGTCAGGTAAACTCCCTGCCCACATATGGGAACTGAACATATTAGACAATCATCCATAGACACACACTTTGTGTACCATAACCTATACATCTGACTTGAGTTTCTTCTGGAATCTGAAACTGTTCTGTGCTCCTACCTCTACCCTTTCAAGTTCCCAAACATTTCTATCCCTACTATTCAGTCTCACTCCAAGATGGAGGTTCTGGCCTCTCTCCAGATGCTCCAAACCACTGCAGATAACCTTGTCATGTCAAGTTTTATGCTAGTATGATTTTTACCTGCTTTGGGTGTTGTTAGTAGGAAAAAATATGGTAATCAATATGAAACTGTGTAAACTTAGGGTATTATTATTTATCAAGTTAGTTGAAATGGAAGTGAATTGACACTTGAATGTGGTTTAGAATAATATCTATGGCTCCGATTGTAATTCATTTCAGAATCTGGCATATATTCCTATATTTGTTATTAATGAAATGAGATATTGTATCAAAAGGAATTATATCAAACCCTCAATAAAATCTGACTGATGTCAGATGAAAGCCTTTCTACTGAATTTTACTTAAATAAAGATCTATGTTTTACTGACTTTGCTCAAAATCAATCAAGTTATCAAGACATAAAATATTCCAAGCACAAATTAATACCTCATAAGAGAGGCAGTTAAAAAGGTAATCTGCATATATAATCAATAGAGAACACCCTAGGCAGTATTTTTATAGTTTCAGAAGCATTCATAGTAATTTTTACCTTCATCCAGCATTTCCGAGGGTCTGAAGTGAAGCTTTCATTTCAAGGTACATTAAAGAAAATAACCTAAAAGTGAATAATTTTCTCAAATAATATGAAATACTGTATTCTTAATTCCCAATTCACCATGAGTTAATATACAAAGCTACTGGAATATCCAATATATAAGATTAATGGCACTCTACTGTGTCTTGATGATTACAAAATTATTCTAAATTTGGGTTTCATATCACTGTCTCACAAACTAAAATAAGATGTACTTCATAGGAGACCTGGTACACTACATGCTCATGTACGTTTGTGTGCGTGTGTGTGTGAGAGAAAGAGAAAGAGAGAGGGAGAGACAGAGAGACAGAGACAGAAAGGGAGATAAGAGGAAGAAAGAGAGAGTTGCTCAATATCCCTTTTGAGAAACTATCTTTCATTCATTCTGGATTTCCATTTCTGAAGTGTCCTGTGCCACACAAAACTTTGTTAAACAAATTTGTTGTGCTTTCCTCTTGTTAATCTACCTTTCATTATAGGAGTGTCAGCTGCAAACCTTGTGATAGGTAAGGAAGAGATATTACTTTTTCCCTCCTACAAATACAAACATCCCACTCAGATACACACTTCATGAGGACACTGGGCCACACCCATCCACACATGGTGTTACCATATTCCATTCAACTTCACATCACTTTCCCACCAGCACTTTACAAAAACTCACAAGGTGCAATCCTTCTAACTACCAAGGACACTAAAGAGGCCCCCAACCTCCCTCTCTTTAATTTCCTCATTTTCTCTCAGTCTATTTTGCATTTTCCCTCTGTGTTCACCTTCCTTTTTCTCTCTTCATCTCTCTTTTGTTCTTTTCCTCTTGCCTGTAGCATGTTGGACTTGGGAGCCAGGTAGACCAGCCTGGTGGGAGTGAAGACACCTGGTTCCACAAATAAATTTCCGATAAGGTCATGCTGTATTTATCATTGAATTCATTCATTTCTTGCCGATTTAATGTCTAAAACCGTGCTACCATTTTTATAAGAGCTCTGCTTTTTAATTAGATTAGTATCTAGATTTGTGTGTGTCAGAAAAGTTTCTGAGCACTATATTCCTAAACTCATTTTCTTACAAACCCTGTATTTTTAAAAGCACTGTTTTGCATAGCTCAGGGCTTTTTAGGAACTCATCTGTGCCTTCACAGCGGATGTGACTGTCCTCCCCCCAGAGTATTTTCTTCATATGCTTCTTTGGATACTTCCTATACTTTAGAAACTTCTCCAGATTTTTTAATAAACCTCAACCAAAACAACATATTGCAATAGTGTAAATGTAGAAGCAGAAATGAGACTCTACTATCATCTATAAGCCAGATAAGAAAAAAGATCCGTGAAAATGTACAATGCCACCATTCTCACTACAATTTTTTGTTTTGTAATATACAATTATTTTTCCTAAAAATATGTTATACATATTAAACTGCAATAAATTTATTATTGTTAATTTTTATTTCTATAAGAACACATGATACCTACCTTCTTAACAGATTTTTAGGTGCACAGTGCAATATTGTTAATTGCAGACATAACGTACAGCAGTTCTCTAGAATTTATCTTGCATAACTGAAATTGTATTGTTTTTTCTGAATAATTATATATTGAATTAATATATCATAATATATTATTTTAATACTTAAATACTTAGTCTATTCAGGCTATTATAACAAAAGTACCATAATCTGTGTGGCTTATTAACAACAGAAATTTATTTCTCACATTTCTAGAGTATGGGAAGTCCACCATAAAGCTCCAGCAGATTCAACATCTGGTGAAAGCTCGCTCTGGTTCATAGATGGTACCTTCTGTCTGTGTCCTTAAAGACAGAAGGGGCAAACCATCTCCTTTATGCCTTTTTTATAAGATAACTAATCCCATTACTAAAGGCTCTGCCCTCATGACCTAACAACCTCCTAAAGTATAACAGTGTGGATTAGGTTTCTTCAAATAAATTTTTGTGGTGTTACAAATATTCAGATCACAGAAATATTTTTAATATTTCTCACTTAATTACTAGTAGGATAAATAGCAGTAGATATAACCACATAAGAAAAGCTCTCTAGGGCCCTGGGTAATTTAAGAGTAAAAGGAAGTCCTGACATCCAACAGTTTAAGATCAGTAGGTTTAGAAAAGCACATATGTATGAGCCTTTTGATTATGAAAGACAATTTCCAGGTTGAGAGAAAGTATCTAAATAGTTCTATATGCAAAAACAATATGAAGATTTGTTTTTCCAACTTATGAGGGAAAAGAAAATTCAGTTCCTAAACTTGGGGCATTATGGAGAGTTTTTCTTGGCATTTTGGGTAGAAATAAACAAGGAGCAGGAGCAGCATGGACAAATAATGAAACGTTGGGAAGAGGGCTAGGAGAGGCTTGCAGAAAGAAATGAGTTTAAGCTCACAGGTGATGATGAGCAATTGCAGCGCCTCCAGATCCACTCCCCAAATTCCACCAAGACAGGAGAATTGTATTGTTTCTGCCACAAAATGCAAAAGAGGGACACAAACTATTTAATTAAATATTACCATCACGTTGAGCTCAGAAAGCTAAGGAGTTTGGGACCACTCTGGTAACATTAAAAAATTGGTATGCATGAGATATTTATCTTAGGTCACTGAGAACTCCTTCATTCCTCCCTCCTCCTATTTCAGATGTGAAACCAACCCACTTCCCACATGACACCAAGGATTCAAAACTGAGAGGAAAAGACAAAAGCCTTCATGTTTGCTTATGTATTTAAATGTTGATTCTACTTTGCTAATGGGCCCCTACCTTTCCTGGGTCAAAAAAAATAAAATAAAACAAGGCAGCAGGGCCTCTTTCTGCAAATGGAATTATTCTTGACTTACTTCCTTGTCCTTTATTCTTTCTGATATGTGTTGAGTTATAATTCTATATTAAACCTTGGAGGAAGTGTCTGACTCATTTTAGAATTTGGGTTTTCAAGAGAACTGAAGTCAAGATAAAGAACTATCTTCTTTTCTGGACAGTCCAGGCCATTTTTGTTAAGTCTGTTCTTGTGATATCAAGATGAAGATGAGAGGATCATTCTTGTTGATGACAAATGTAAGTGGGCCTATGTTATTTTCACCATCATCTCTTCTACCAAAGATCCTAATGAGGACATTGTGGAGAGAAACATTCAAATTGCTGTTCTCCTGGACAACAAGAAGAATATATCTGATCCCATCTCGAGGCTGAGAACAAAATTTGTGTACCATTTGCCGTACCTCTGTAAAAAATGTGATCCTACAGAAGTGGAACTGGATAATTAGAGTTCCTGCTACCCACAGCAATATCCATGACGAAGACAGTGCTACAGAGATATGCCACACTGATGTCAGAAACAAGTGCTACACAACTGTGGTCCCGTTTATATATGATGGTGAGACCAAAATGGTGAAAATATGCTTGACCCCAGGTGCCTGCTATCCTGACTAATTTGTCATTGCTGACTGCACAACTGTTTATCTTGAGAGGCTCTCCATTTTGATCCAGAAAGTTAATATATTTACTACCAGTGAATTTGAAACCTGGATTTTGTTTTAGATGATGTAAAACTAACGCCCCCCCCAAAATAATCGAAATAGTAACATTATTGTCTTTATTAGGTAATTACTTCTCAACTATATGGTCACACTGTACTAAAATCTGTCATTTATCATGCTTGCCTGAAGAGGTATGCTCCCTTAAGAATACAGTTTCTAGCATTAAAAAACAGACAAGGGGAGAAAATAAAACTCAAGGAGTAAAATCAGGAGGCATAACAAAATGTTGCCCTTTCTCTGCCTTTGCCTTGGAGAACCAGAGCTTTTTAATTTTCCATACTGTTCTCTCTTTAAAAAGTTTCACTGTATAGAGAACATACATGTGTAAACATAGGTCAATTATACGTCTTCATTCGAAAAATAATAATTGAAAAACATGTTTTTGGGCCGGGCACGATGGCTCAATCCTATAATCCCAGCACTCTGGGAGGCCGAGGCAGGCAGATCACTGAAGGCCAGGAGCTTCAGACCAGTCTGGCCAAACATGGCAAAACCTCATCTCTACTAAAAATACAAAAATAAACCGGGCATGGTGGCGCACACTTATGATCCCAGCTACTCGGAAGGCTGAGGCACAAGAATCACTTGAATCCGGGGGGCAGAGTTTGCAGTGAGCCCAGATTCCGCCACTGCACTCCAGCCTGGGCAACAGAGATCCTGTCTCAAAAACAAAACAAACAAACAAAAAACAACCAAAAAAAAATGCTTTGGAACTATTTATAAAAATAATTTAAAATGAAATCTCTACTATTTATGAAACTCATTAGCTGAATAATTAAATGCATAATTGAAAAATATATTTTGACATAACACCAGACTTGAAAGCAGATGATACAGATTTTCACCTTTTTTTGATAATCAGGTTAGCGTTAAGAAATTCCCATTGGAAACCACCTGGTTGTAAATGAATCTAATGAAATATGTATTCCAAAGTACTTATTCTCTAGCACAGTTTGAACAATTAACTAGATTCATAAGCATAAAAAAGAATAACACTTCTATGCAGATGCTCATAGTAAATGGAAATCAAGGAAATTATTTTCACATAGAACATTGGTCAAGTTGTATAATTTCCATTTTGGAAGGTAAGACTAAGTATTGTTACAGAAAATTAAATTATCAATTTCAAACCCATTAATTAATATTAAATCATATTATATTTAAAGATGTTTTGAACCTGTTAGATTTTTAAAATACATATTATTTTTAAAATATATTTAATTACGTTTACATTAAGAGGCAACATTTTTTTCTGAAGGCACCGTGAGGGCAAAGGAGCCACCTTCTACCCTTTCTCCTTGTAGAAGACCATGGGAATAGAATAATAAACATGCTCCACATCTGGGTACACCTATTGTCTTTCCAGAACGGTCTATCAACTCAGGTTTACTCTTCTAAAAAGGCATCGTCAAAATTATGTGGCACTCTGGCCGGGCGCGGTGGCTCACGCCTGTAATCCCAACACTTTGGGAGGCCGAGGCAGACGGATCACGTGGTCAGGAGATCGAGACCATTTTGGCTAACACGGTGAAACCCCATCTCTACCAAAAATACAAAAAAATAAAAAATAAAAAATAAAAAATTAGCCAGGCATGGTTGCAGGCGCTGTAGTTCCAGGTACTCCAGAGGCTGAGGCAGGAGAATGGCGTGAACCCGGGAGGCGCAGCTTGAAGTGAGCCGAGTTCGCGCCACTGCATTCCAGCCTGGGCGACAGAGCAAGACTCCATCTCAGAAAAAAAAAAAAAAGAGAGAAAAGAAAATTATGTAGCACTCCAGAGTCATAGGGGAACTACAATCTCAGGAATACAGAATTCACGTCCCATGTGGAATAACGGTAATTCTAAGGTGTCTCTCTTCTTCCTTCCACATTCTTCTAACTCTGTAAATTCTATTTTCAGGCAGAGCAGAGGTAGCTCGCACATCATCAATACGCAATTTCTTAGATTTGAAAAAAATACTATTATCCTTTTTGTAACCTGTCAACTCTGTGTCTTACTTTGTATTTTATTCCATATTTTGTTTTTTAAAAAATCAGATAGTAGTAGTTATTCCTTATTCTATTTTTGCAGTGAAGAATTTACAATAATTATGATTTGCTCAACGTTTCCTATTGTTATAACATTACGTTATATTCACCTTCCTCTTTTTTTACGCTATTTCGAAAATTGAGTCGGTAGTCTTTCTTGTGTGTAGATAAGGCAGCTTTGGAATAGTGCACTGTAACAGCAGCTGGTCACTTTTCTTCTACTTGGATATCAGTTGTTGAATATAATAATTTTTTAAAAGTCAAATCACTAGTTTCATGACATTTACAAACGGAAAAAAAACTATAATTGACACATATGTAAAATGACCCACTGTAATACTAGGTGAACACAGATATATTTAATGAGACAGGATCTTTTCTTAATCCTTTATCAAAAGTCAGCGCACCATCATTTCAGAGTCATTGGTAGCCCTCTACTCCCACTCATCTCCCATTTTGACTCCAAAGGGATTAGGGAATTCTAGCCCCATGGTCTCCTACATGAATTATATAATCAATCATTCTACTAGTATATCACTTTCATCTTGAAAAGCTAGGTAAGTTATTGAGATATCTACCAAATTGGTATTGTTTCTAAGGGGAAAATATATAAATAGATCTTTTCCCCCTATGTTCAGAAAGCAACAAATTATAAAAATAAGCAATGCTAGGCATGATAAGAAAAAAGAAAATACCCAGATTCATAGTAGTGGCATCTCTCTAAGTTGTTAAAATTAAGTAATTCCCAGAACATAAAAGCAACCATAATCCCTGTCACTCTGATGTTTTATAAAAAGATAATTCTGGTGTGACTGCAGCTCCATTGGTAAAGAACACTGCTCTCCTTTTTGTTGTCATTATCATGGAAATGAAGATTAGAACATTTCAACAGTAAACAAGATATATCCATTAGGTGAACCATGAAGTCCTGAACTATACTGTCATTTTGGTATTCAAACTAGAGGCGGATTCCAAACAGCAGCTATTTATCATTTTAAAAACCTCAAATGGCAAGTAGTGCGTAAATAGGGGTTGCTATTACTGTACCCAGGAAATCAGGAGCATTGATGTGCAAGACTCCAGGATAATGAGCTTTTGAAAAAGTTGTTTCCACTCTGGATAGCATTCCTCTTATTAACTAGCACATTTTCAAATATGTTGTATAAAAATTAATCACTTTCCAGCATCTTTTTGAAGTTAGCTAGTAAACCTTCTTTGAATTTTAAGAACAGGTTTTTTTCTTATTTTCTTCTTCCTGAAGGAGACTAATATGAGAAAAGCCATTATGTTAAAATCCAAAAGATTAAAATCCTCTGACTCACCTCTGTGAACCTAAGCCCCAGACAGTTTCACCAGCTCTACAGTTATTAGTAACACTAAAGTTGGGGATGAGAGGGCCTGTCAATATTTCCCAAAGTCTAGGAATTGAAAAGTCAGTAATTGCAATTTCTCTAACTAGCAATACAGATAACCTGTGTCACAAAGCATTTTTGCTTTCTTGGGTAACAAAATAAATCCTTTTGAATCAAGGGCAATAATCACATTTCTTATAAAAAAGAGATAGCAATATTACATGAGAACACCAAGCAAGTTGAAAAAACATGTCTCAATTTGGATTTAAAATTTATTTTATTTTTAATTTTTGTAGGTACATAGTAGATATATATATTTATGGAGTATATAGAATATTTTGATACAGGTATACAATGTTTAACAATTACATCAGGGTAAATGTATTCATCACTTCAAGCATTTACTATTTGTGTTACAAACAATCCAAATATACTCTTTTAGTTATGTTTAAATGTAAAATTAAATTATTATTGAATATAGTCACCCTGTTGTGCTATCAAATACTAGATCTTAGTTATTCTTTCTAACTATTTTTTTCTGCCCATCAGCAATCACTCCTTCCCCCTCACCCTCCACCCCTTCTACCCTTTCCAGCCTCTAGTAACTGTCGTTCTACTCTCTATCTCCATGAATACAATTGTTTTAAGTTTTAGCTCCCAAAAATAAGTGAGAACATGCAAAGTTTGTCTTTCTGTGTCTGGCTTATTTCACTTAACACCATGACCTCTAGTTCCATCCATGTTTTTGCAAATGACAGGATCTCCTTCTTTTTATTGCTGAATAGTACTCCATTGTGTATATGTACAACATTTTCTTTATCCATTCGTCTGTTGACAGACATTTGTGTTGCCACCAAATCCTGGCTATTGTGAATAGTGCTGCAATAAACATGGGAGTTCAGATTTCTCTTTGATATACTGATTTCCTTTCTTTTGGATATATGCCTGGCAGTGTGATTGCTGAATCATATGATAGCTCTATTTTTAGTTTTTTGAGAAACCTTCAAACTGTTCTCCATAGTGGTTGTACTAAATTACTTTCCCACCAAGAGTGTATGAGGCTTCCCTTTTCTCCATATTGTTGACAGCATTTGTTATTACCTGTCTTTTGGATAAAAGCCATTTTAACTGGTGTGAGATAATACTTCATTGTAGTTTTGATTCGCATTTCTCTGATGATCAATGATGTTGAACATTTTTTATATACCTGTTTGCCATTTGTATGTCTTCTTTTGAGAAAAGTCTATTCAGATCTTTTACTCATTTTTTAATCAGAATATTAGATATTATCCTATAGAGTTGTTCAAGCTCCTTATATAGTCTGATTATTAATCCCTCGTCAGATGAGTAGTTTGCCAATATTTTCTCCCATTCTGTGGGTTGTCTCTTCACTTTGTTGATTGTTTCCTTTGCTGTGCAGAAACTTTTTAACTTGATGTGATCCCATTCATCCATTTTTGCTTTGGTTGCTTGTGCTTTTGGGATATTACTCAAGAAACCTTTGCCCAAGTCAATGTCCTGGAGAGTTTCTCCAATGTTTCCTGTTAGTAGTTTCATAGTTTGGGAACTTAGATGTCTTTAATTCATTTTGATTTGATTTTTCTATAGGGCAAGAGAGAGAGAGATCTAGTTTCATTCTTCTGCATATGAATATCCAGTTTTCCCAGCATTATTTATTGAAGAGACTGTCCTTTCCCCATTATATATTTTTGTCACTCACTTTTGTCAAAAATGAATTCACTATAGATGTATGGATTTGTTTCTAGGTTCTCTGTTCTGTTCCATTGGTCTATGTATTTGTATTTATGCAAGTACCATGCTGTTTCAGTTATTATAGCTCTGTAGTATCATTTGAAGTTAGGTAATGTTATTCCTCCAGTCTTACTCAAAAGCCCAGGATAGCTTTTGCTATTCTGTTATTTTTGTGGTTCCATATAAATTTTAGAATTTTTTTTCTATTTCTGTGAAGAATGTCATTGGTATTTTGATAGAGATTGCATTAAATCTGTAGATTGCAAGCCACGCACGGGACTCATGCCTGTAATCCCAGCATTTTGGGAGGCCAAGGCAGAAGGATTGCTTGTGCCCAGGAGTTTGAGACCAGCCTGGGCAACATGGCAAAACTCTGCCTCTACAAAATATACAAAATATTAACCAGGTATGGGGGCACACACCTGCAGTCCCAGCTATTTGGGTGACTAAGGTGGGAGGATCACTTGAGCCCAGTAGGGAGGGGTTGCAGTGAGTCATGATCACACCACTACATTCCAGCCTGGGTGACAGAGTGAGACTCTGTCTTAAAAAAAAAAAATCTGTAGATTGCTTTGGGTAGTATGGACATTTTAACAATACTGATTCTTCCAATCCATGAACATGGAATATATTTTGATTTTTTGTTGTCCTCTTCAATTTCTTTCATCAACATTTTACAGTTTTCATTGGAGAGATCTTTCACTTCTTTGGTTAAGTTAATTCCTAGGTATTTAATTTTATCTGTAGCTATTGTAAATTAGATTAATTTCTTGATTTCTTTTTCAAATTGTTCACTGTTGGCATAGAAAAATGCTACTCATTTCTGTATGTTGATTTTATATTCTGCTGAAACTTTACTGAATTTGTTTATCAGTTCTAATAGTTTTTGGTGAAGTCTAGGTTTTTCCAAATATAAGATTATATCATCTACAAACAAGGATAATTTTACATCTTCCTTTCCAGTTTGGATGCATTTTATTTCATTCTCTTGTCTGATTACTCTGGCTACGGCTTTCAGTGCTATGTTTAATAACAGTGATGAAAGTGGGCATGCTTGTCGTGTTCCAGATTAAGAGGAAAGGCTTTCAGTTTTTCTCCATTCAGTATGATACTAGCCTGTGGGTCTGTCACATATGACTTTCATTATGTTGAGGTATGTTCCTTCTATACCCAGTTTTTTGAGGGTTTCTAAATCATGAAGTGATGTCAAATTTTATGAAATAATTTTTCAGCATCAATTGAAATGATCATATGAATTTTATCCTTCATTCCCTTGATATGATGTATCACACTGATTGATTTGCATATGTTGAACCATCCTTGCAGTCCTGGGATAAATCCCTGTATTTGGACTTTAAGAATAAATTTCTATTCTATATAGGACCAACTGACTCCCCTAATATTTGGGAAGCTTGGAGCAAAAGAAAAATAGAGACTCACATGGCATATATCTAAATATTTAAAGTTATAAGTCAAGCCAATAAACTCAAATAAAATGTGTCATATGCTTCTACCTTTACAGTTCTTGGAATCCTCAGAATGCCACCCAAAAATGTGGCAGTGTAGGAAAAGCCAGCCCCACATCAAAGTGCACTCAGCTCCTGTCCCTGGCTTTTTCTCCCTTCTTTGCACCTGGCTTTGTTCCACATCATGAGGATTCTCATGCCACATATATGTCTATTCAAACCTAAACATCTAAGCTCTAGCTACATCTCCCATTCTGCAACCAGCCACTCCAAAGCCACCTCTTGTGCCAAGAGATGTACTCATCATTCATGAAGTTCTCATTTTGGACCATAAATCTTGCCTGAGACCAGACTCAAGGAAAAGACTCATGCAGATTTTGCAAGTAAGTTGAACATTGTTTGGGAAAGGCATCCGTTCCCCATTTTCTGGGGCCGCAAATACCCAAAACATGGTCTTGATAAAAAGATAGTGCAAATGTTGCATAGGCATGTTCCATTGGACTCACAGACTCTCCATATAATGGAGAACATGACAGCAAATGGAGAACCAAAGTAGAGTGAGAACCAAAGTAGAGTAAGAATCCGTTTGTGTGAATGTAAGGGTAATATTATAGATTAAAATAGTTTACTGATTTTCCAGAGAAACACTCTCATGGGTAACATCCTTAGATTTTTTTTTTTAATTATACTTTAGGTTTTAGGGTACATGTGCACAATGTACAGGTTTGTTACATATGTATCCATGTGCCGTGTTGGTTTGCTGCACCCATTAACTCGTCATTTAGCATTAGGTATATCTCCTAATGCTGTCCCTCCCCCCACCCCACAACAGTCCCCAGAGTGTGATGTTCCCCTTCCTGTGTCCATGAGTTCTCATTTTTCAATTCCCACCTATGAGTGAGAACATGCGGTGTTTGGTTTTTTGTCCTTGAGATAGTTTGCTGAGAATGATGTTTTCCAGTTTCATCTATGTCCCTACAAAGGACATGAACTCATCATTTTTTATGGCTGCATAGTATTCCATGGTGTATATGTGCTACATTTTCTTAATCCAGTCTATCGTTGTTGGACATTTGGGTTGGTTCCAACTCTTTGCTATTGTGAATAGTGCCGCAATAAACATACGTGTGCATGTGTCTTTATAGCAGCATGATTTATAGTCCTTTGGGTATATACCCAGTAATGGGATGGCTGGGTCAAATGGTATTTCTAGTTCTAGATCCCTGAGGAATCGCCACACTGACTTCCACAATGGTTGAACTAGTTTACAGTCCTACCAACAGTGTAAAAGTGTTCCTATTTCTCCACATCCTCTCCAGCACCTGTTGTTTCCTGACTTTTTAATGATGGCCATTCTAACTGGTGTGAGATGGTATCTCACTGTGGTTTGGATTTGCATTTCTCTGATGGCCAGTGATGATGAGCATTTTTTCATGTGTTTTTTGGCTGCATAAATGTCTTCTTTTGAGAAGTGTCTGTTCATGTCCTTCTCCCACTTTTTATGGGGTTGTTTTTTTTTTGTTGTTGTTGTAAATTTGTTTGAGTTCATTGTAGATTCTGGATATTAGCCCTTTGTCAGATGAGTAGGTTGCAAAAATTTTCTCCCATTCTGTAGGTTGCCTGTTCACTCTGATGGTAGTTTCTTTTGCTGTGCAGAAGCTCTTTAGTTTAATTAGATCCCACTTGTCAATTTTGGCTTTTGTTGCCATTGTTTTTGGTGTTTTAGACATGAAGTCCTTGCCCACGCCTAGATTTTTTGTGTGTCCTTTTTATGTATCTTCCCCCAATCAAAGGACCAATGGCAAGTCCAAGACAAGAAAATTTAAATTTCAAAAGTCAGGGATGTTGGACTTAGAGAAAGAGATGGAAAATTGTTAGCAACATTCATATAATAAGACACAGACACCACCCTTTTCTAACAGTGTAATTTATTACATTAGAACATGGAGGTCCCATCACTGTGCAGCTGCCCTTAGGGAGGTCTGCATGTCGATCCAAAGCATGCACTATGCTTGTTCAAATCTTCTTCACTTTAGATGCAATCCGTCCTACTAGAAAAAATAACCATTTACATGAGTTCCTAGCCAGTACTCAGCACTAGGAATCCAGATTACTTCAGAGGAATGAGCATTTGTTGATCTGGATAGTGGTGCTACATAGGAAATTTTAAAAGTTGGAAAGAATAACCTAAATAGGAAAGACTGGTTTGAACTGGGCAAGTGGAACTCTAACCCCTCATACTGCAGGAAGAGGCAGAAAGGGAGTTTCTCAGGATTTCCCTGATTTAACAGCCTGCTCAGTGGCTGTTATGTCCACAGTTTGTGGGTGTTCTACGCAGAAGTGGCACCAGACCTCATTGAAAAATGACGTATGTCTATAATGCTTAGTGCTCCTCTCTGTCATGACCCTCTGGCTTCCTTCATTGCTTGCCCTCAGATGGCTGGGACCCTCATTATAATTTCATCTGTCCACTTCCAGAGCAGATTTAATGATCACCAGCACCTCAACAACAGATCTGGGGCAGTCTTGCTGCAGCAAAAGATTGCTAATTTCTGAAATCATTAAATGTAAGATATGCAAAGAACTTTAGCTGGTATCTAACCCAAATCCTTCATTTTACAGATGGACAAGATGAAGCCTAAAAATATCAGTGACATATGCTTGATTACATAGCTTGGGACTTGAATCTAGGGAAGAGGAAAGGGAAAGAAACAGAACTAGGTAATTGTAAACTATTAATATTCAGTGGGTACTCTGATGGCTAATTTTAGGTGTCTGCTTGACTGGACTAAGAGGGACGCAGATAACTATTAAAACATTATTTCTAGGTATACCTGTGAAGATGTTTCCAGAAAAGATTGACATTTGAATCCGTGGACTGAGTAAGGAAGATCCACCCTCAATGCAGGCAGACACTGTCCAATCTGAGGGCCCAGATAGAACAACAGGGCAGAGAAAATGGGAACTCACTTTCTCCAGGAGCTGGGACACAATCCTTCTCCTGCCCTTGGACATGAGAACTCCAGATTCTTCAGTCTTTGGAGCCTCAGACTTGCAGCAGTGCCCCCCTAGGTTCTCAGGTCTTCAATCTTGGACTGAGAGTTACACCAGTGGCTTCCCTAGTTCTGAAGCCTTAAGACTTGGACTGAGCCACCCTATCAGCCTCCCTGGTTCTCCAGCTTGCAGATAACCTACTGCAGGACTTCTTAGCCTCTATAATCATGTGAGCCAATTTCCTTAATAAATCTACTCTCATCTATCTATCTAATCTACCTATCTACCTATTATCTATCTATCTATCATCTATCTATCTATCTATCTATCTATCTATCTATCTATCTATCTATCTATTTATCTAACATATTGGTTCTGAAGACTGATGTGAGAATTAAAAACCGAAACTGAGTCAAGTGCCTGGCACATTGTATGTATCTGAAAATTTGTTTTTAAGTTCCTACTATGCTACTATCTACCTTAATGACTTTGGGGGATGTTTCTCAAAATCTTTTGTTGTATCTCAGTTTCATTATTTTGACAATGGAAATGATAATAATGGCAAGGACCTCAAAGAGAGCTCTATGCTGGACCTAGTTATCATTAAAGGGCTAAGTTGCAGTGTCAGCCATGGACAAATCATAAAATACAAGGAGACTCGGGACATCTGTGACCTGTGAGGACTCGTGTCTCACATGCTAAACCCCCATGTCAAGCTGTCTTTATGAGGAATAAGGAGGGCATTGGGGTGCAGATTCCTTAAGCATCAGACATTTTCAGTTTCCTTTTATCAGGTACTGTAATAAGAACATACCTGATACATATAATGTGCCAGGCACTTGATTCAGTTTCAGTTTTTAATTCTCAAATCAGTCTTCTAAAATGAGTATCTCTTAACCCCTTTTATAGAAGAGTGAATAGAGGCTCAGGTAAGCTAAGTAACTCCTAGACCACAGAGCGAGTAAGGGACAGAGACAGCACTCAAGTCCAAGTTCTTTCCACCACACCAAGCTGCTTCTCATATTTTATATACCTTTATGTACCCTACAATATAAGTGGTACAAAAGGTGGGCATCTATTAACAACCTGTTCATTTTAAAATAGCCTGCAGCAAGGCAGAATGATAATGAAATGGAGAATTTGCTACTCTCTTTCTGTTGTTAGTGCCGTGATAAAGCTGGTGGTCATCAGAGTAGTTCTGTTCAGTTCACAATGATATGAATAACAACTCACTGTTCTAGTCACAAAGCACTTTTATAATCTCAAACTCAAACGCCTGTGAGGTCATTGCCATTATTATCATTTCCATCATCAAAATAATGAAACTGAGATACAACAAAAAATTTTGAGAAACATCTCCCAAAGTCATTAAGATAGGTAGTAGCGTAGTGGTAAAAACAAGTTTCCTGACTATATGCCTCAAGCTTTTGATGAATCTAAAGTTCTTTAAAAATTTGAAGGGCCTGTGAATACAGAGTAGTTTCTGACTAATGCAGTCAGTCAATATACATTTATTATTTGGAAAATGGCAGAGAATCACAACTCTTATCTAACTCAACTGTTTCTAAACATTCATAGAAATTTAATCTGTTAATAATTGAGTTTGGGATGGCTGGGGCACTTAGAAAAATAGACTATTTTAGTGTCACAGGTGAGACAAAGAACAGGCTGAGAAGCTCATGAATCGCTGCATTCCTCTTACTAATTACAGAAAAACAAGAAATTCAGTGCTGCTAAAATTGGGCTTCAGAATCATTTTCACGACAACCCACACATCATCCCTGAATTTCCTGAAAGAACATCTTTAGGTAATGATTTTTTAATATTCATTCTATTCTTTTTTTAAATTTTATTATTATTATACTTTAAGTTTTAGGGTACATGTGCACAATGTGCAGGGTTGTTACATATGTATACATGTGCCATGTTGGTGTGCTGCACCCATTAACTCGTCATTTAGCATTAGGTATATCTCCTAATGCTATCCCTCCCCCCTCCCCCCACCCCACAACAGTCCCCAGAGTGTGATGTTCCCCTTCCTGTGTCCATGTGTTCTCATTGTACAATTCCCACCTATGAGTGAGAACATGTGGTGTTTGGTTTTCTGTCCTTGCGATAGTTTGCTGAGAATGATGGTTTCCAGTTTCATCCATGGACATGAACTCATCATTTTTTATGGCTGCTTAGTATTCCATGGTGTATATTTGCCACATTTTCTTAATCCAGTCTATCGTTGTTGGACATTTGGCTTGGTTCCAAATCTTTGCTATTGTAAATAGTGCCGCAATAAACATACGTGTGCATGTATCTTTATAGCAGCATGATTTATAATCCTTTGGATATATACCCAGTAATGGGATGGCTGGGTCAAATGGTATTTCTAGTTCTAGATCCCTGAGGAATGGCCACACTGACTTCCACAATGGTTGAACTAGTTTACAGTCCCACCAACAGTGTAAAAGTGTTCCTATTCCTCCACATCCTCTCCAACAACTGTTGTTTCCTGACTTTTTAATGATCGCCATTCTAACTGGTGTGAGATGGTATCTCACTGTGGTTTTGATTTGCATTTCTCTGATGGCCAGTGATGATGAGCATTTTTTCATGTGTTTTTTGGCTGCATAAATGTCTTCTTTTGAGAAGTGTCTGTTCATATCCTTCGCCCACTTTTTATGGGTTTGTTTGTTTTTTTGTTGTAAATTTGTTTGAGTTCATTGTAGATTCTAGATATTAGCCCTTTGTCAGATGAGTAGGTTGCAAAAATTTTCTCCCATTCTGTAGGTTGCCTGTTCACTCTGATGGTAGTTTCTTTTGCTGTGCAGAAGCTCTTTAGTTTAATTAGATCCCATTTGTCAATTTTGGCTTTTGTTGCCATTGTTTTTGGTGTTTTAGACATGAAGTCCTTGCCCATGCGTATGTCCTGAATGACATTGCCTAGGTTTTCTTCTAGGGTTTTTATGGTTTTAGGTCTAACATGTAAGTCTTTAATCCATCTTGAATTAATTTTTGTATAAGGTGTAAGGAAGGGATCCAGTTTCAGCTTTCTACATATGGCTAGCCAGTTTTCCCAGCACCATTTATTAAATAGGGAATCCTTTCCCCATTGCTTGTTTTTGTCAGGTTTGTCAAAGATCAGATGGTTGTAGATATGTGGCATTATTTCTGAGGGCTCTGTTCTGTTCCATTGATCTATATCTCTCTTTTGGTACCAGTACCATGCTGTTTTGGTTACTGTAGCCTTGTAGTATAGTTTGAAGTCAGGTACCGTGATGCCTCTGGCTTTGTTCTTTTGGCTTAGGATTGACTTGGCGATTCGGGCTCTTTTTTTGTTCCATATGAACTTTAAAGTAGTTTTTTCCAACTCTGTGAAGAAAGTCATTGGTAGCTTGATGGGGATGGCATTGAATCTATAAATCACCCTGGGCAGTATGGCCATTTTCACGATATTGATTCTTCCAACCCATGAGCATGGAACGTTCTTCCGTTTGTTTGTATCCTCTTTTATTTCATTGAGCAGTGGTTTGTAGTTCCCCTTGAAGAGGTCTTTCACATCCCTTGTAAGTTGGATTCCTAGGTATTTTATTCTCTTTGAAGCAATTGTGAATGGGAGTTCACTCATGATTTGGCTCTCTGTTTGTCTGTTATTGGTGTAAAAGAATGCTTGTGATTTTTGCACATTGATTTTGTATCCTGAGACTTTGCTGAAGTTGCTTATCAGCTTAAGGAGATTTTGGGTTGAGACAATGGGGTTTTCTAGATATACAATCATGTCATCTGCAAACAGGGACAATTTGACTTCCTCTTTCCCTAATTGAATACCTTTCATTTCCTTCTGCCTAATTGCCCTGGCCAGAACTTCCAACACTATGTTGAATAGGAGTAGTGAGAGAGGGCATCCCTGTCTTGTGCCAGTTTTCAAAGGGAATGCTTCCAGTTTTTGTCCATTCAGTATGATATTGGCTGTGGGTTTGTCATAGATAGCTCTTATTATTTTGAGATACGTCCCATCAATACCTAATTTATTGAGAGTTTTTAGCATGAAGCTTTGTTGAATTTTGTCAAAGGCCTTTTCTGCATCTATTGAGATAATCATGTGGTTTTTGTCTTTGGTTCTGTTTATATGCTGGACTACATTTATTGATTTGCGTATGTTGAACCGGCCTTGCATCCCAGGGATGAAGCACACTTGATCATGGTGGATAAGCTTTTTGATGTGCTGCTGGATTCGGTTTGCCAGTATTTTATTGAGGATTTTTGCATCAATGTTCATCAAGGATATTGGTCTAAAATTCTCTTTTTTTGTTGTGTCTCTGCCAGGCTTTGGTATCAGGATGATGCTGGCCTCATAAAATGAGTTAGGGAGGATTCCCTCTTTTTCTGTTGACTGGAATAGATTCAGAAGGAATGGTACCAGCTCTTCCTTGTACCTCTGGTAGAATTCGGCTGTGAATCCATCTGCTCCTGGACTTTTTTTGGTTGGTAAGCTATTGATTATTGCCACAATTTCAGAGCCTGTTTTTGCTCTATTCAGAGATTCAACTTTTTCCTGGTTTAGTCTTGGGAGGGTGTATGTGTCTAGGAATTTATCCATTTCTTCTAGATTTTCTAGTTATTTGTGTAGAGGTGTTTGTAGTATTCTCTGATGGTAGTTTGTATTTCTGTGGGATCAGTGGTGATATACCCTTTATCATTTTTTATTGCGTCTATTTTGTTCTTCTCTCTTTTCTTCTTTATTAGTATTGCTAGCAGTCTATCAATTTTGTTGATCTTTTCAAAAAACCAGCTCCTGGATTCATTAATTTATTGAAGGGTTTTTTGTGTCTCTATTTCCTTCAGTTCTGCTCTGATCTTAGTTATTTCTTGCCTTCTGCTAGCTTTTGAATGTGTTTGCTCTTGCTTTTCTAGTTCTTTTAATTGTGATGTTAGGGTGTCAATTTTGGATCTTTCCTGCTTTCTCTTGTGGGCATTTAGTGCTATAAATTTTCCTCTACACACTGCTTTGAATGTGTCCCAGAGATTCTGGTATGATGTGTCTTTGTTCTCATTGGTTTCAAAGAACATCTTTATTTCTGCCTTCATTTCGTTATATACCCAGTAGTCACTCAGGAGCAAGTTGTTCAGTTTCCATGTAGTTGAGCGGTTTTGAGTGAGTTTCTTAATCCTGAGTTCTAGTTTGATTGCACTGTGGTCTGAGAGACAGTTTGTTATAATTTCTGTTCTTTTACATTTGCTGAGGAGAGGTTTACTTCCAACTATGTGGTCAATTTTGGAATAGGTGTGGTGTGGTGCTGAAAAGAATGTATATTCTGTTGATTTGGGCTGGAGAGTTCTGTAGATGTCTATTAGGTCCACTCGGTGCAGAGCTGAGTTCAATTCCTGGATATCCTTGTTAACTTTCCGTCTCGTTGATCTGTCTAATGTTGACAGTGGGGTGTTAAAGTCTCCCATTATTATTGTGTGGGAGTCTAAGTCTGTTTGTAGGTCACTAAGGACTTGCTTTATGAATGTGGGTGCTCCTGTATTGGGTGCATATATATTTAGGATAGTTAGCTCTTCTTGTTGAATTGATCCCTTTACCATTATGTAATGGCCTTCTTTGTCTCTTTTGATCTTTGTTGGTTTAAAGTCTGTTTTGTCAGAGACTAGGATTGCAACCCCTGCCTTTTTTTTGTTTTCCATTTGCTTGGGGGATCTTCCTCCATCCCTTTATTTTGAGCATATGTGTGTCTCTGCACATGAGATGGGTTTCCTGAATACAGCACCCTGATGGGTCTTGGCTCTTTATCCAATTTGCCACTCTGTGTCTTTTAATTGGAGCATTTAGCCCATTTACATTTAAAGTTAATATTATGTGTGAATTTGGTCCTGTCATTATGATGTTAGCTGGTTATTTTGCTCATTAGTTGATGCAGTTTCTTCCTAGCATTGATGGTCTTTACATTTTGGCATGTTTTTGCAGTGGCTGGTACTGGTTGTTCTTTCAGAAATTTTTAGGGGGCCTGGTGGTGACAAAATTCACATTGCTTGTCTGTAAATATTTTATTCGTTTGGCTGGATATGAAATTCTGGTTTAAAAATTCTTTTCTTTAAGAATGTTGACTATTAGCCCCCACTCTCTTCTGGCTTGTAGAGTTTCTGCTGTGAGATCCGCTGTGAGTCTGAATGGCTTCCCTTTGTGGGTAACTCGACCTTTCTCTCTGGCTGCCCTTAACATTTTTTCCTTCATTTCAACTTTGGTGAATGACAATTATGTGTCTTGGAGTTGCTCTTCTCGAGGAGTATCTTTGTGGCGTTCTCTGTATTTCCTGAATCTGAATGTTGGCCTGCCTTGCTAGATTAGGGAAGTTCTCCTGGATAATATCCTGCAGAGTGTTTTCCAACTTGGTTCCATTCTCCCCATGACTTTCAGGTACACCAATCAGACGTAGATTTGGTCTTTTCACATAGTCCCATAATTCTTGGAGGCTTTTTTCATGTCTTTTTATTCTTTCTCTAAACTTCCCTTCTTGCTTCATTTCATTCATTTCATCTTCCATCATTGATACCCTTTCTTCCAGTTGATCGCATCAGCTCCTGAGTCTTCTGCATTCTTCACATAGTTCTAGAGCCTTGGCTTTCAGCTCCATCAGCTCCTTTAGGGACTTCTCTGCATTAGTTATTCTAGTTATCCATTTGTCTAATTTTTTTTCAAAGTTTTTAACTTCTTTGTCTTTGGTTTGAATTTCCTCCTGTAGCTCAGAATAGTTTGGTCATCTGAAGCCTTCTTCTCTCAACTTGTCAAAGTCATTCTCC
>NW_026652284.1:65466784-65467214 GCF_009828535.3 Hylobates moloch
CCTTTGGAGGAGGAGAGGCACTCTGCTTTTTAGACTTTCCAGTTTTTTTGCTCTGTTTTTTCCTCATCTTTGTGGTTTTATCTACTTTTGGTCTTTGATGATAGTGACGTACAGATGGGTTTTTGGTGTGGATGTCCTTTCTGTTTGCTAGTTTTCCTTCTAACAGACAGGACCCTCAGCTGCAGGTCTGTTGGAGTTCGCTAGAGGTCCATTCCAGACCCTGTTTGCCTGGGTATCAGCAGCAGTGGCTGTAGAACAGCAGATATTGGTGACCCACAAATGCTGCTGCCTGATCATTCCTCCGGAAGTTTTGTCTCAGAGGAGTACCCGGCCGTGTGAGGTGTCAGTCTGCCCCTACTGGGGGGTGCCTCCCAGTTAGGCTGCTCGGGGGTCAGGGACTCACTTGAGGAGGCAGTCTGCCCATTCTCAG